>NC_041709.1:5040329-5105329 GCF_900700375.1 Denticeps clupeoides
AGGGAGAATTAAAGGGCTGGTGGCGTCAGAACAGCACCACCGACAGCGTGCGAATAATTGTGTGTATCGGCATTAAAGGGAAAGTTTGCGTGCGTGTGTGTCAGATAGAGAGAGAGAGAGAGAGAGAGAGAGAGTGTGTGTGTGTCGTGACACCCAACTGTCTGTCTATTTAGGCATATACACGGTCACGGAGAGATCCGTTTTACGCGCGTAATTTTGTCATACTTCGCGCCGGTGTTGGCGGGAAAGGTGAGGCCGGGCCGGGCACCTGTCCCCGTCTCCAGACGCCGGGTTGTCTGGACCCGGTGAGGCACTTCTGTCTAAATCCGGACTAAAACACCCGCACACACACACACACACACACACACCCACCCACTCTCGGACGCTCTGTAAAGCCGAGTGTTTAAAAGAGAGGGAGACAGAGAGAGAGGGAGAGAAAACAGGAAAGCGTTTTACGTCGCGGCCGTGACGCGGGCCACCGGCCGAGGGACCGAGTCCGGGTCACACGCCCACGGCGCGCGAGAGGAAATTCGCACCACCAGCAGCAGTAGCAGGACCCTCAATTTGGATTCTGAAATCCGATGTATCTGCACAAAATATCTCCGAGGTTCTGATGGAAAAAAAAAACAAGTTCGTTTATGTGCGTTATTAATTCCAGAAGAAACGCAGGAACGTTTTGCCCACGGAGACGCAGACGGCAAAAACACTATAAATGCTTTCGAAGTTTTTTTTTTCCTGCAGTCACATTTTTCTCTGATCTTTATCATTAAGTGGTAGAACAAAAAAAAAAATCTTCCTAAATGCTTCCATTTTAATCTTCTCTGCACACCCAGATCAGAAAAAAAAACCCGATTGGCATTAATGGGTTAAATTTCAGTTTTCTATAATAATAACGCGTGAAACACGTGCAAACAAAATAGTAATAATTACATTATAATTACGAACCAGAACGAGTCGGGAATGTAAATTATTTTCGTGTGTAAATGTAAGGTGAAAACCCCAGAAAGTACGCTCACTTTCCCACTCACTTTGCACGTCACGCGCCCGTGGACGTCAACCTGCTTTTTTTACGTGTCCCTTCTTTAATTACTAGTATTTCTAATATTATTATTATGTTAAACGTATCCCACCACGACACGCGTTTTACGAACGAAATAATTCAAACAATAACGCCGCCATAGTGTTAACAGAACTTTATAATGTTATTATTGTACATTTGTTGGAAAGTTTTCATTGGAAATATTTTTTGGTGAGTTAATAGCCATATTTCAGGCCGCCGCTTTCTCGCGTCTCATGCCTCACGTCACCGTAATCCTCCGTGACGTGGAGCTGGAGATGTGAAGGCTCCCGGGCCGGTGGGGCTGCCGCCCACTGGGTGCCACCAGGTTTGTTTCGATCTTTTTTTAAACCATCCGTGGAATGATCAGTCGTTCATCAGATCGGGCTGGAAATAAATCATAAAAAAAAACGCAATGCGTTGGTGCGACGATAATTTCCCCAGGATATGGTGTGAAGGACAAAATGCGATATGCAAGACCAGAAAATATTCAAACATGATTTATATCCTGATGATATTCACATCGTCAGTGTCAGTTTGAAAATCTGCACCGAACAAATTCATTCAGTCCACATTTGTCCCCTGTTTTTTTCGGGCCCCCATGATGTCCGCACGTATAGCCTGGAAATTCTAATAGGAAGTATTCCATCCACGCCAGCCCGCTGGGGAATAGGAGCAGGCGAGCTTGAGGGGGATACAAAGAGAGCAGTGATTTCCAAAAAGGGGGCCTGCCACTGGCTGACAATGGCCAGACCCGGAGCTACAGATAAAACCAGCAGGAAGAAAGCGGGGCTGGGCAGGAGGGGGGGGGGGGGGGGTCAGCAAATGAGATTTGTTGTCGAATCTGGCGAGGGACGTCAATGCTAAATTAATTTCTGCTTGTCGGACTTGGAGAGCATTGTGAGGATCCATCTGATCAACGAAGTCCAGGAGACGCACAGAATCTTAAACTTGGACCGGTTAAAGCAATTCACAGCCATAACGTCGTTTATTATTATTATTATTAATAAAAAATAATAATAATTTTGTAAATAGTTATATTCCGTACAATTTCAAAGCAAACATTGAATTATGTGACTAAAATATATAATGAGTATCCAGAAAACCACCACAGGCCTGAATCGTATTACATTCCTTTTCCGACTAAATTCGTTTCACAGTTTAGCAATAAATTGGTTTCATTTAATTGAAATATTTTTAGGGAAATCAGCCCATCGCAGGGCCAGCAGTAATTTAATGGGATTTTTTTGGTGATTGGTGAACGCGAGTTTTCGGTTTTGGTCGCAGTGTGCTGCGTGATGTTCGGACTTTGTTTTTGTCGATCTGATGCGTCGCGTATCGATCCGAGCTCATCCTGTCCCTCCCCGGCCCCGATTATCCTCCCTGTTCAAACACGACCCTGCCCCGAGACCCCCGGCAGACGCCTTGTCTCGCGTCCGCGTGCGTGCGTGCGTGCGTGCGTGCGTGCGTGCGTGCGTGCGTGCGACGTCGTTACTGAAGATCTCCAACGACGCCATATCTGCTGGAAATCTGGGCGTGGCTGTGCACGGCGACACTGGTCCTAGCTGCGACGGAATGGCAGCGTCGCGGGGTATGACGGGACGGGACGGGGGGGGGGGGGGGTGGTGGTGCACCGGGCTGTCTGTGTGTCAGGAGGTTATATAAACCACATGGTCGGTGAGGCCAGAAATACGATCCAGGCCCGGTTCTTGAAGCGGAGGGGCGGGGCCCGCGCGGTATATGGACACGGACGTTCGCCATTTGCTGGGCCCATCTGTATGTCTGCTGTAAGACATGTGGCATGAAATATTCAGGGTCCGGTGAAAGCCGATATGATAATCTGGGACGAGGATTCCCACTCCTTCTCCCCAGCCAGAAGAGCATTTTAAAAAGGTATTACTGACGACAAACATGCAAAACCAGAGACAAGGTTAAGCACACAGTTATGTGTACATTTAATAAAAAAAAAAAAAAATTAATATAAAATTCTACTTTGCTGTACGTTTGAATACAAGTAGTGCTCAAGCACGTTTCTGAACACAAAGTAATAGTTTAAAAAATTGCATTATATAAAACATTTTCAAACTTGTTAAAATTGTTAAATGCTTCCAAATGAATTTTGCCATAGGGACTATCTTTATGTTAATGTATGAAAGTGTGTGTCACAATTACACAATTGTACTGCATCACAATTACGCACACACACTTAAAAATAAAACCACAGCCAGTGCTGCCACAAATCCTCTCTGGCACCAGTTACTGGCTGGCCTTCCATCAAAGGGGTGAAAGCTTATTTCTCTCAAGTCTCAAAAACGTTAGAGAAGCTGTATCGCTGGCACGCGTGCGCGCGCACACACACACACACACACACACACACACACGTACACGCACACACAAATCACCAGAACGCCATTGTCCACCTACCCACAGTGTAGTAGTTATGCGCTCCCCTAAATGTCTGCGGCACTCCGCCTCACCTTCTGAGGGACGGGGCCCGTGGCAGCCCTCTCTACACGAGAGACAATCTGAGGAAACTGGGAACAATCATGGGCGAAAAAAAAACCGCGGGGCCGCTCCTCGCCTCCGCTCGGCTGTGCGGCCCGACGAAAGATCAATGGCCGGCCCGGCTGCCGCTGCACCTCCAGCGCGCCAGGAAACGGGCCAATAAAACGTCCCCCGCTTCGGACATGTGAACGGCGGGGTTCTGAAGGACGTGGCCCGTCCTCAGTTGGAGTGGAAGTGCTGGGAATTGTGAAGCGGTGTACGGTTCGTGCCCTCTCGGTAGGTATGAGGCGGTTTAATGAGCTGCCACCACGTTCGGGGCGGCAAACAAATCAAGCTAATTCCCCCGCTGGCAGAGTATTGAAAGAAGGCGGCCTCTCCCCGGACCCCCGGGGGGGGTGGAGGGGAGGGTACGTGAGATTTCCCAGGAAGCCCGGGACTCGTCCGCAGACTGTGCCGCCCCTCCTGGATGGAATGTGCGCCGGGGGGGGAAGCCGGAACGAGGGCGCCGGGGCTGGGCCGGGGCCCCGAAAGCCTAATCCGGCCTCTCGTCGTCCACTCTCGCCGCGTAAATCACGAAGAACGAAGAAACGAACGCATCATTAGGCATGCAAATTCGATCCGACGAGGCGGGGCCAATTAGCCCCCGAAAGCCATTGTGCGGGATCCTTGAACCCCGGCGAGTGCTCCAGCATTGTTTATTTGGCCCGACGCGCCGTTTAATGGTCGTTCAGGAGGGGCCGCTGGTACAACACTGAAATCGCGGTCTTCGGGCCCCGAAAAGACGTCTGCAGCGAGAGGAGCTCCACCCAGCACCCGGCACAGCTGACGGCTCGAAAAAAACAAAAGGAATCCGGGCAGTATTTCTGCAAGCGGACATATTTATTTGTCGGGCCCGCGGGGACGCAAGGCTAATCTTTAGATCGCATTCCTCCGTGTTCGCAGTGAGCTTTTGTACGGCAGCGTGTCGGAGTCGGGAACGGATTTTGTCAGGTGGAGAGCGGGGTTTTGGGAGGTCACCGGCGGTTCAGGCCCCCGTCTCTCCCGTTGAACTCCGCGGCTTCGGTGTCGCTCCAGGGTGACTCCTCTTCATTTCTGACAAGGACTCGGAAACTAAGACAGGAAGGGAAGGAGAAGAAAGCCTGGTTCAGCTTCGAGGTGCCGAGGTCCGCAAAAATACCTGACGGGAGCTCGAGGCCGGACGTCTAGCAAGCTGAATATCCGGTCAACAAGCCACAGCCAACGAGAGTGCAGGACATGGACAAGCGGCGGGGACCTCCAATTATCTCTGTAGGAGAGCCAATCCATACTGCCGGCATGTGACAATGGTCGATTATTTCTCTCTTGTCCTTTTTTCCCCCGTAACTGATCATTGTGTGAACGACTTGCAGTGTTTGTTTCTGTCAGCTGCGTCATTTCCTGTGTGTCTCTGGTGTGACAGAATGCGGTTTTGGAGACCCAACCGCCGTTCTGGGGTGAAAGATTGTGTAGTTTATGATCCCGTCTGCTGATCATTCCTGTAGTTACATTTACATTTACAGCATTTATCAGACGCCCTTATCCAGAGCGACTTACAATCAGTAGTTACAGGGACAGTCCCCCCCTGGAGCAACTTAGGGTTAAGTGTCTTGCTCAGGGACACAATGGTAGTAAGTGGGATTCGAACCTGGGTCTTCTGGTTCGTAGGCAAGTGTGTTACCCACTAGGCTACTACCACCCAATAGTTTGACCTTGTTGCATCGGACACAGGCAGCCTGGTCCAAAACTGAAGACTAAAATGTACTGAAGAAAATGGGGCAGGCACCGGTGTTTGAGACAACCCAGCCACTGGGGACAGATGGGACTGCGTGTTTCCTGCTGCCGGTCCCGACCCTTGAAAGTTCTGTGGCGACCCCAAAAAAAACCCGACAACAACTACTGTTTGAGACAGGTTGCAGTTTTAATCATGGCCAAACTTTACTACCTTCCATTTAATATCCAACTCCATTTGTGCATAACTGCTGGCTTCATGATTTCGACTGACAGGATTTCCGAGGCGGACAAGTTCTTTAAGCATGACGATCAACACTCTAACCCCCTGTAATTCGCTCTTCTTGCTGTATAACATGTCACAACATACTATTCAGTCAAATAAGGGTTTTGTGAAATGAATGACAAGGTGTTTTTGGATGTCCAGTGTTCAAAATGATTTTCTGGACAGATGGGGTGGGTCTGGATATAGGCCTTCGAGCTTTTCCCACCGCAGAAGCGAGCTCAAACTTTGGAGAGCCGTCTGCCAAACGGAGGTGGCAGGGTGGCTGTATTGTGAACAGATGTGACCGGGTGAGTGTCTTTATGTGCCACATCTTATCGTGACCGGTACACTTTATTTATTAAATCCAAAGAGGAATTTCCAGCCTCATTAATGCAAGCCCACAGTCTACTCCTGTCTTGGTTTTTCGGGGTTGAAGGGAAGTAACCACATGGGCTTTTAAAATTTATTTATTTTTGAAATAAATGGTTTCCATTTTCCCTCTCAGCGGGCTTGGAAAGCAGCGGGGTATGTTCCAAATTTTGGCATAAGAACCACTGGCTCTGTTGGGGCTGCCGAAGGCTTTCAAGTGCATCAACCATTCATTCAATTTTAAGGGGACGGAGCAGGGGTTTTAGTACAAGGTAGTGGCTTGTCCTTATTAGTTCTTTGTAGGGACCATTTCATATTAAATGCCGGAGTAAGCAAGAGCATTAATGGGTTTTTGAATTTTGCTTGGTAAGGTTTTTAGTAGCCTAGGTTACTGCTGTATTCAGATGAAAACGGTTCCTAATTGGTTTGAACTTTTAATTCTTTGGAAGTTTGGCCATTAGATCCATGCTTACTCACTGCGGAGGTGCCTTGAAAGCAGATCGCAGTGTATTACATGGACATCGAGGCTAATTAAAGGGCGATTTTAGACACAATCTATCTGTTCTTAAATCTTCATGGTGCTTCATCTGGCTATGGCACTACGTGGAGACAGTTCACGTATCTTAAAAATCACTGAAAACAACAACATCCTCTACGTTATCCCCCACCCCCACCCCATTGGGACTACATTTAGTCTAGTTTAGGATCAGTGTTGCAGGACAGCCCATGCAGTTGTTCGCCTTGGCAACGTTCTTCACCTCTGAGTCAGGGATTCCCAACTCTTCACTGGCCAGCTGGTGAATAATCATTCCAGTTGGATGTGCCTGGAACACCTAAAAAGGAGGCCATCCAAAGGTAATGCTTACCAGCTGCTCAAACTCCCTCATCTGGCTGAAGTCCACAGACTTGCTCTTTGGGTCCCAGTGACAATAAGTGAAATAGAGTATCAGGTCAGGAGAAAGTTCCTTACCTTACAACATCAAACTGAACACTGTTCCTAATGTCAGTGGGATTTATTTCCTGTCTATTCATATTACACTTGACTACATTACACATAAATTCAATGCACAATGCATGAGGCCTGGAAGTCCTTCTAAACTCCAAACTTCTCTGTCACCAGTACAATTATAAAATGCTTCTTTGTTCCCCACCTCTATTCACCGAACCACATGCACACTGAGCTCTCCATTGAGCTGTGGTACCTTACAACAACCTATCCATGATACCTGGCCAATGGTTCCATAGCCACATAGAAGGAGATGCGCAAAATCAAGTGTACAAATTGTGGAGTTTTGGCCAGAATTTCTATATAAACATATACATGAATATATTTTAATCTGGTCATTATGTATGTTATTATATGTATTATGCATACTACAGTATGTAATACATGCATATACATTATTAAATCGCAGGTATTTTATATATTGAAACGGTTACGTACTTAGTTACAGAAATAGTATACTGTAGGTTTTTAAGATATTTTTGAATGCTAAAAATGCTAAAAGTTATGTTGGAGGTTAAACATCACAAATCCTCTCACGAAAAATCATATTTGACCCTGTAACCACGATAATGGTTTCAAGCATCGGCTAAAAGTTACTTAGCATATTGGTGGTCTCTCTCACTCTTTTCTGTCCCAAGCCAATGCATTCATGTGCCATTTGGTTGTCTTATTCACCAACCAGGGATGAAAAAAAATGTCAGCGACAAAGCAAAAGATGTTTCCTCAGCTTTCTCACAGAACACTGAAGTGGATTGGAGAGCACTGCTTCCTTTGTGCCCGCTTGTCTGCATATGCCCCATTATGCTTATGTCCAAGCATTATTTAACATAGACTATTATAATCATGTTGCTTTGTCAATTTATATGCAGAAATATGGGTGTGGCTGTCATGGGCATAGCAGTTCAATGCAAAGGTATAATCTGCAATGATGCAGGCAGTTAGCTGATGATCGAGCTAAAAATTAGATGAGCTGGGCTCTTTTACTCCGGCTCTCACTCCATCTAAGGCTAATTATCTCTCTCTCTCGTCTCTTTCTCTCGGGAAAACGAAATCCACTTTAAATATTCACAGTTGAAATACATCTAATCGTTCAGCCGAAATCCGTCTAATAGAATTATTCACAGTATGGCAGTGGGAAACGCTGCCCTTGGCTGTCCACCAGTGGAGGCTCCAGACTGAAACTCTGCGGGATCTCGTGTCAGATGTGCCTTATTGCGGTTCCCACTGTGCGGAAATCATTTTCCACAGAGCCCAACGGTGCTTCTAAATAGGTGTCACTGCAATGATTTATAAATGATGATAACACCACACATCTTGAGGGATATAATTTTTAACATTCTGCAGCCAAGTCAAAGACTGTACATAAAGAATCTGACCCTTAAAAAACCAGTTGCTTTTGTGATTGTGTCATATTTATGATCCTTGAAAAAGTTTCATATTTTAATCGTAGTTACCAAGCTGCGAGACTCTTGCTGTGAAGTGGCTTCCGAAGTGGCCAAGCCATTCAATATTCACCTGACCCCCTCCATTTAGCTAATTGCAACTAAGCCAGATGTCAAGTCCTTCAGTTGTGAGTTCCTAATGAAAAGTGGCAAGATAATGATCATAGACGACAGTCGGGTTTCTCCCCTGATCTGATGCAGCATGAGGGTCTCACTTACACGGAGGTGCGTGGTCACATTGCATGCATAGGAAAACTATAGCGTGCCGCCTGCATTTGTGTATGGTGTTACACAGATGCTCTTTTAGTGTTGTGGTAACGTGCCAGGCCAAATCATCTCATTTTGATGCAAAATGTTATCACCAGATTTACATACACATGCGGTTGCACACTAAGCCTGCAAGCACTGGCCGGGTCAGGATTGGTGTCGGCATGGCGGTGATTTAGTCTCACTTACACACACGTCAGCTTTGTTTTGCGTCAGTGTTGTGTGTCTGCTTCTTGTTTGTGTGTTTTGGTGAGTGCTTGTTCTGCCCGGTGCTTGTGCGTGCGTCTGTCGTCTCAGGTGCTCTGTGTTTGGCAGGGCAGGCGTAGGTCACATCTGTTTGTCATGTTATCACGTTAGCCCCTATAGGGTCTGCCACCGCTGGCTGGAGGGCTGGAGACAGGCTCCACTCAGACACGCGAGTTTCCTAATTACATTTGTTCATTAATTAATTTGCCCCCCCCCAACAAAAAAAAAAAAAAAACATCCACGAGACGCTTCATGTGTGACCGGTGGTCTCTGACCTTTCAGCAGATGCCATAATGCTCTGAGACAATGCTCTGCACACCCTGTCAATGCTAAAATCCCCTGCATCATGTCCGCAAGAGATTATAATGGAGTTAGCGTAATGTCTGTCCAGTGCCAGTCATAAAACGGATTTGGACCTAAAAAAAAAAAAAAAAAGAAAAACAGAGAGAGAGAGAAGAAAGCCAAAGCAGACGTTGCAAAAAGAGTGGGGGCCACTAAGTCACTAAAGCCATTGCAGACAATCTAATTGGTATTGACATCCGTGTCTCGGAGGAAATTTGACATCTAAGGGCAAATCATTCTATTTGGTCGCCTGAGTACTCTCAAAAGCAGCCGGCGTGCGATCGCGCACAGCACCATCCTGCCCGCGCGCCTCCAGCGCAGCAATCGATCCTAATCCGATTCGGGAACGTAAAAAAGAAAAAGGGAAATAAAATCAAAAGCACTGTTAGGGTAATATTAACAAGGGAGAACAATCCCCGGTCACAGGGCGCCACCGGTAATGCACTCCTGCCACAGCATTGTTAATGCACGGCGCTCTGTAGTACCCTTCTGCTGAAGGTGGCGGTGCCTCAAAGAAATCTGCTGCTCCAGCTAAAAAGGCGACCTGCCTGCCAAGGGCCTTCATTCTTTTACAGCTCCCAACTCCGTGCTGTCCCGCCTTTCCGTTGCTCTTCTGATTGGATTAGGTTCCCTCCCGAGAGAGAGCCCATCTCGTTTTTTTTTTTTTTTTTTTTTTTTTTTTGCAAGAGCATCAGAGAGAAAGAACCGGAGCGGTCCTGTCTGTCATGCTGGACAGTGCAACAGAATCTGCAGGTTGGACAAGTGGAGTGGGTTGCCCCAAATCACTCTGCACTAGACCTGTGACTTTGTGTGCTCTGGCATTGTGTACTTGTGCAGAGATGGATCATTGTTGGGTTTCCAACAAAGTGTATTAGCCCCCCCCAGAGGGATGGGCCAAGTTGGAAAAAAACTGAGATAGGTTCTTCTGACTCCACCCCCCTTCCTTTGATCATTGACTTCCTGAAGGTCCAGATGCAAAGACGGTGGTGTTTGCCATTGGATGTTATCTAAATTATATTGATTTTCAGACCTGTTTGTATTATACTTACAGTACAGGCCAAACGTTTGGACACACCTTCTCATTCAATGTGTTTTCTTTATTTTCATGACCATTTACGTTGGTAGATTCTCACTGAAGGCATCAAAACTATGAATGAATAACATGTAGAGTTATGTACTTAACAAAAAAGGTGAAATAACTGAAAACATGTTTTATATTCTAGTTTCTTTGCTCTGATTACTGCTTTGCTCACGTTTGGCATTCTCTCGATGAGCTTCAAGAGGTCGTCACTTGAAATGGTTCTCCAACAGTCTTGAAGGAGTTCCCAGAGGTGTTTAACACTTGGTGGCCCCTTTGCCTTCACTCTGCGGTCCAGCTCACCCCAAACCATCTTGATTGGGTTCAGGTCCTGTGACTGTGGAGGCCAGGTCTTTTTGTTAAGTACATAACTCCACGTGTTTATTCAGAGTTTTGAAAATAAAGAAAACTCATTGAATGAAAAAGTGTGTGCAAACTTATGGCCTGTACTGTATGTGATTCGATATAATGCCAAACATTTTCTTGTCAGTTATCTGTACTGGTGTGCAAAGGGCTCTGGATCAGTACTGATGTGTCAAGCCTCCCTTTTACTCCCCCCCAGACCCTTCGACATAACCTCACCATCCTGGGCGGTCAATGATTTACTCCGAGCAGACTGCAGGACCAGCGTCTCCTGTTCAGGGAGGGACACCGGGGAGGGGGGATAAACAAGTCGGCTGGTTTGCGGAAGCCTTGCGTTGATCGTGGCTCCTGATAGATGCCCATAAACGTCTGCCTCATGGCCCATGGCCGTGTCTGTCTGGTGCCTGATGTTATCACCGTGAGGACAGGCAGGGATGTGGAGACATTCCTCCTGGTATGGGTTCTGGCTAATGACTCAATGGGGCTCTGTCCCCCCCTGTCCCCCTCCTCAGCCGGTTCATGGCTCTGTAAATCCATTAAGTTGTCTGGAGCAACAAGTCTGCAGACCAGGGTGGATGAAAACCTTAAGTGTACGATGTGTACAATACTTACATGATATTTTTCATCATCATATAAAATCTGTCATATTCAAGGACTACTGAAATCCATGATAACAATGATATCACAGTAATATGGCTTCTAAATGCATTGATAAACATATTTAGTCTAATTATCTAGCCATTACTATAGTCCCGGCTATATTTTCCTTCTTTACTCTCCTGGTTTGCAGAAATGAATGGGAAAAATGACTCTGGTTCTATCTAAGGAAGCAGACTTTTAACCGTCAAGATGCCACTGAGGTACCCTTTCGCAAGGTATTGCCCATGCAAACTGCTCCTTTGGTCCCATTCATGGCAGCCCACTCCACACAAAAAAGGGTGATGGGTTAAATGGAGAGGACAAATTTCATTATGTGCAACTTGTGCTGTGCTTTGCTGTGTGAAAGGAAAAAGGTGCTGTGTATTTTGTATCAAAACTTGCTTAATATAGCACTGCATATACATAATTACCTCTCTTTATTTCCTTATTTTAAGCAGGACCATGAATAAATCAGCAAATTTTGCAAACCTGGTGAAGAGAGAATGTCACTGGCTGTACGTGTGTTGGCATTGAGAGGTTTGAATTGTGGTTTGACATGTTCCAGCATCTCTTAATCAACCTCCCTTCCCCCCATCTTTCCTCTCCTCCTGTCTGTAATCCGGTACATGGTACATGGTAGTTTGTGGGTGCATTCATCACTAGGGTATCAGCACCTCTGCACTGAGCCTTGCCAACAATTGTTCTTTCCCTGGATTAGTTTTTGTATTTGGTTACGGGCGTTTATTTCCGTGGAGTCGGGCCGGGCACTGCAGTGGCGGTCTGGGGATGCTGCTGAGAACGAAGCCTGATTTATGAGCATGCTGACGGAGAACAGCAGGTTCAAGTTGGGGTTTGAGTCCGAGGTCCTCGGGCAGGAGCCCAGACTGAATACACACTGTGTGGCTACCACGTATGTTTTACTTTCAAAAGGCTGGGGGGGAGTGAAGGAGGGTGTCTACGAAGGGAAGCAGACCTTTGTTGCTCATTTATTAAACGGTTTTAATAAAATGAAAAAGTGAACACAAAGCGTGTGTAATGTGTGTCACTTCTGCAGTTCATATCATTTACAGACAAGGAAATTCTCATGTGTAATTGACCTAAATAAAATGTTTAGAATCCTTTATTGTAATTCTGAAACAATGTGTGTTCTGACTTAGCATGGCATGGATGAAGTCCTAAGCAATAATGCTTTTTCAGAAACTGTCTGTCCTTGGCAGGGGATATTTTGTGCAGCTGGACTTTATACTATATTTTTACTGTGGTCATGCATCAAACTGAAGAATATTTAATCGTAAATGCTGAAAAGTTATTACGGAACGTTATTGCGTCACATTGCTATTGAACTGTGTATAAGACAGGCACCACGCTGGAAATATGTAAAAGCAATCAGCACAGACAGCCCATAAATATTTCAGGAACTAGTTATTTTAGTTTGAACTTTTATCAGCTATTAACAACACGTTTTAGAGTGCTTTATTGTTTTTAAGTTGATGCACATGTCCCAGGAATAAAAGCAAGCTCCATTACTGAGTCACGTCCTTGTTCTTATTTTTTGTGTCATCAACCTCCAGCTCTCTGGGACTTCTTGGTGTAACACTGACCATGGTCTGCTGCTTGTGGGTAGCAAACAAGGCGGAAAATGTTGGTGATGCCAACAAAGAATCATGACAACAAATTCTTTAAAGACTCCAAAACAGAAACTGAGGGGCTGGTTGAAAATTGGAAACGGCTCCAGAAAAAAGGTGCGTGAACTGATCTCCAGGAATGAACTATGCAAGATCTTTGTAGTATACTGTTACAAAGACAAAAAGCATTTATAACAAAAGTTGTAGAAGGTATTTAGAAGGTGAACGAGTCACCTTTGGAAAAATAAAGCACAATATAATTGTGTAACTGTGCAAATTTACTCTCTAAAGGATGACAATAGTTGATAATAATTTTTATCGGTGTGGACCTTTTTGCTTTTCGCCCACACTGAATGGCAGCTGATCACCTTGTAATGTGAATTCACACAGATGTGTGTGCAATAGGGAAATAGCACTTCACTGAGTGAACAACGCCACTTTACTTGGGCAAACATTTAACAGCTGGGCCTTCAGTAATAATCTCCCCATGGCTATTTATGACCTTAAATGGAGTTTGGAGTCTCTTAGTGGGGACTCTGGGCTTTATAATTGCATTTCAGGTCTCCTCATTACGGGGCTTTTACTTAATTATAGCATTTCACGTTTCTACTTTGGGATTTCTCTACTTTTGAGCTTCTTTTGAACTTTATTTAGAGATCATATTTGATTGTGTAATCTAGAGATCAGCTTATGGCTACTGGAAAATTTTGATACTATAATGTTAAAAGGTAAATGCTTCAAGCAACCCAATCAAAAATAATATTATCACAAGTTCACACATTTTGTTGGACATGCAGACCTGCAGACCTGTTCCACTTAAAGCTTAAAAATATAATATAAGATGAAAGAAAAAAAAAAGGCATTAATTACATTTACGGAATGCCCAGACCAAACGCTTGTCAAACTTTGAAGTAGGGGCCAACTGATTTTTCATCACAATTTCAGATGTGCAACAGCAGCTTTGAATGTGTATTATTGCACCCTTAGGAATGATGCTCCCATGAAATATGATTTCTCTATTGCGATTTGGATCCCAAGATGCCCATAGCAGCTGTCTTAGGCCTACTTAGCCATCTGGGTCATACGGCCATGGAGAAGATGTTAATGCACTTCATGATGAGAGGGGCATGAAACCTTTGACCTTCGTAGCCTTTGACCTCTGTGAGCAATGTGCATTGGGTTTCCTATAACTAGCATATGCTGGCTTGTTAAGAGAAATTCATAATTGCAGATCTGTCGATAAAGTCCTCTCCACTCTCTTGAATACTCAAATGAAAAAAATTTGAAAGGAGGCTGAGGATCTCATATCACCCCATCACTTCGTCTATTATTAATATTAATGTCATGAAATTTGCTTAGGCTCTTTATAGTTCTTGTCTTTTTTTAAACTACATTTAAAACATGGCTAGATATAAACCACACCTTGGTTATAGATGTATGAAACATGCACTCGAGTACAACTGTATGAACTTGACTCCTGTCATCGCACAGATTATTTTTTTCTGCCAAATGACTGGTTACAAAAAAACCAAAACTATGCTTCGTTTTTTCAAATAGCCTCTGGGTACAGACCTCCAACTGCCAGTGTGCAATGGATGAGATTTGGTTACATATTGTAGAAGCAGGATTTCACCAGCAACCTATGTAAGAGGAGCCAGGCACGTGTTCCCCCAGGATCTGCCTGGGATACGGAACATGGACTGGCTACTGTTCTCCGCCCAGAACGTTTACACCGTGTGCCAGTGCCCTGGTGGCCTCCTCACCAGGAGTCCTCCAGCCGCATTAGTGCAGTCTTTCCCTGGGGCCAGGGTGCGGCCCCAGAACTTCCAGGGCATTGCCTTCTCTGTGTCAGGTGATGGATCATACCAGGGCTCCCTGCCTCCTTCTGCCCTCTCAGTAGCAGCCCATGGGCAATGACAGATCAGTTTTCCTGTGCCGGGATTTAATTAGAAACCCCCGTGCACAGCACCTCTGACCCCAGGGCCCATATTCCACTAATCACAGAAGGAATTTCAGGTGTACCAACGTCTCCAGTAGACTAAGGCCCATTTCCGTGCCACTGATATGTTTCTGTATTGTAACCAATACGCGGTGGCGGTCTAAGTTACTTGCTATATAATCATGGCCATTTATCGCAAGCTTGTTTATGCAGACTGGTGCCAAAGGTTGAGGAAAGGAGAACAAGCTGAAGTCACAGTTGCTGTGGAATATAGGTGCATGGCTGATGCACTTTAATGTTCTTTACATATACATATAATATGTACGTGTTTGTGTAAGGGCCTCTGGGACTGTAAGGTCAAAGCAGAAACGAGTGTGGATGCATTTCCTGTGACAGTGTCCAAGATGCTCCTCTGTCACTGACCACTGACCTCATGACCTTGGGACCTGACCCCTGACCTCTGATGTTGACCTCCTCACTGGGCCGCCTACTTCCAACCCCCATGTTGCCATTGACTACCTGCCAGGCACCTGCTCAGAGAAATGAAACGGAGGGAAATGTCTCCCCTGGGAGCCTTTCGGCCCTTCAGACAACAGTCCTGCTCAGTCCCCGGATCTCAATGGGCCTTGAGTGGGCCTGGTAAACCAATCTCCCTAATTATCTATTGAAAGAACATTCTTTTTCCTTTCACAGTCATTACCCTGATTTCAATTGCTGAAAAGTAACTTGAAGGGCAGACTGATGGGAGGGGCCAGAAAAGAAACACTCAAAAGATAGTGTTCCTGAATTTGACCAAGGTTAATTGCTGGGGATGGGACTGGATGGGGCTGGATGGGGAGGGATGGGGATGTGGTAGAAGAGGTGAGAGGAGAGCAGATGTCAAATGTACATCTGAATAAAGATGAAGCAAAATGGGCACTGAGGAGAAATTAAAAGTGAATAAGAGCTTTTAGACGCATGTTGAAAACAATGAAAACAATGACAGAAGCGCGAAAACCATGCATGAGACTCATAAAGCCACAACGAGCATTTCAATTCTGTTCTCCTGATGTTGTGCATGTGGGGCATTTAGGCCACTTCAACCCATGAACGGAGTGGATTTGGGTTTTTTTTTTCTTTAAAGGCATGAGTATGTGTGTATGTTAATTAAATTTAAGATGCATTAGTCTCTGTGTGTGTGTGTGTGTGTGTATATATATACAGGAAACTACCTCTTTCTTTTACAACGCCCCTACCCATTCATCCTCACAGTAAACATGTTTCCCATACTGTACCCCTCCATACGTCTTCAGACGCAGTGACACTCAACATAATTATTATTGTAGCTGAACTGTTCCGAAAGTTAGTAAAACTATGGTGAGTAGAATCTATGAACCTCTTTGTGGGTCCACTCATGGATGAGGAGCAGACAGACAGAAGCTGAGAGGAAGCTCTCAGGCTCTTCTCACAAGGCACTTAGGTCCATGCGGTGAGCACAAGAGCACACTAGCGTTGTCAAGTGGAGGAGATAAGAGGGAACGGGCCATCCTTTGAATCCGAAATAGACAAAGATAAACAACAGCATCTCCTGATAGGAACATAGAGGTGTTTTTTTTCTAGACTTCTATACATTTTCCTCATGTTTAAACATTTGTATGTGTGGCTATACAGTAGCCATTTGTCTAACCTTTCTTGTTGGGGTACAGCATGAATCTTCAGACAGACAACCTTTGAACAAGAATGTATTTAATGACCTGATTGAGAACATCACAGACGATAACACTGGACCTTCTTTTCTTATCGCGTCTTAGGACATAGGACCCGTTCCTGGAATTCGCTGAAATTTCACAACACACACTGGCTGGCTGAAGCCTTTGAAATCTTTTACTACTTATATCCTCGCTGGTCTTTCTGCCAAGTACTAAGCCCCTCTAAATCTCCCAATGTTCTTGAGCACCAGGCTTCCCACAACCAGGCCACTCCTGTAGAGCCCTTACGTTCCACAGGCTTCTGGAAGTACTTTGAATTTTTTTTTCTCTCTAGCAAGTAACCAGCAAGACATTCTGTAAAAGAAAAACATCAGTATTGAGTGAAGCTAAAGGTTTTTGTTCTTTTTCTAGTTTTTCAGCATTAAGGGATATACTTTGATGGTCCTAAGCGCAGAGCAATTTCGTCGTAGTGGCTTTTATGATATATTCCACAAGTGCACACTAATATTCACATGTATTACACACCATCATTATCATTACCAGCTAGAGCTACAAAGCAGCATTTTCTTTGCTTATGCTAATTTCCAACCCAAACCCAAAAACCAAAGCCTGCATCAAATTGATCAACCATTTTTTTTTGTGGTCGAAACATCAGTGACATGTGGAATGGTATTGACCGCTGGTCTGTGCTCTTTGGCAGCAGATGGAAAAACACCAACAGCGTGAGGCTATCTGTTTGTTATTCCTGAGTTGTGGCTTTTGCCACTGCCCCAGTGTGAGAGCTGTCACTAGTAATAATCTGTCCGTGTCGCTCGGTGGCCAGCGGACTGCAGCCCGTCCTTCGCGCGCCTGTTTATCAGCTCCTGTCCAAATGTGACATGCTGCCCTGACACCATTCATCAGAGGCCAAGGCCACCAAGACCCTTCCAACACACACACACACACACACACTTTCCTTCCCATCATCCCTCCCTCCGTGTCAGGCTGCAGCTTGGATGGCTGTCGCCTCCTGCACCTCCACTCATTTCGTTGGGACGCAGCGCGCTGCCGAATGCTTTGTGTCAGAGTGCCGTCCTGGCTGTTCGCGCAGGTCAGTCCGCCGATTTGCCCGTCCCGCTGCGCCGCTGGCAAGACGTCTTGCCCTCTCGCTCTGCAGTACGCCTGCTGCAGATACCGGCGCTGTCGCCACATCGTTTGTCAAAAAGTGCAGGGCCTGTACCGAGACCAGGGGAACAGTGGAGGTGGACGGTGGGGTGAGTGCCCTGACAGCTGGGGGTACAAGTTCATTTCCAGACCCGCTCTGGTTCTCACTGGGCCGTTAATTGTGTTTCTGCCAAAAAGCAGGAAATTGGCGGGGAAAAAATTTGAACCATGACAACATTGTGAATCTGTGTCTGCTACCTCACATCTGTCTGTGTCACCATCCTATATAACAATAGCTTTAAGTTGACTTTGTTAATGCCATAATATATCATCAGTAAGAAATGAAAATAGTGACAATCTGATTGCTAATTCTGTAAAACATTTCTTGCCCATTGCACCCATGCATAATGCAGCATTCAAACTGACTCCATTGTAGACCAGTTCCCGATTTCGTTCAAAGCTGGTTTGCGGAGAAGTGAAAATAGGTCGTACAGCACCACGTAATGAGAGTGGACCTTGAGCATGGATTAATCAAACAGTATGATCAGAGTCCTTTGGATTGAGGAATTGCAGCATCAATCCTATTCCCGCAATTTATGTGGCTGCTGAACCCCCATTGCTAATTACACTTAGCGTTGAGTGATGGAGGGACGGATAATGAAAACATGAAAACGTCAGTGACATGACATCACAGTAGACAAGCTTAATAAAGGTCCATAATGAAGCTAATGATTTAAATTCTATTAGGGTCTACAATCCCTGGTGGTAACAAATAAATGTTTAACAATCATGTCTAATAATCATGTCCAATATGGGTCTGAGTGAGGAATTGTATGTATCCACATTTGCCATTTGCAAAAATGTTTTGCTCTTTGCGACATTTTTTATGTTTTTTGAACTATTAAAATATACATATATTTACTTACACTGAACCTGTTTTAGGTGTGCTATGCTGAAAATAATACACGTCCTGGGTGCAACACCCGTCCACTGAACTGTAACTAAACCCTAAAGTCAACCTGCGCTCGGGCGGAATGGCCGGAGCGGTTTGCTGTGAAGCCGAACTACGTTTGGGGTGTCAGCAGACAGCTGGAGTGAGAGGCATGCTGCTGTCTGAGCTTGAGAGGTGAATGAGGACCCTGGTGTAACCACCTCCACATCTGGTGACACTCCGCCAGCACAGAAAACAGTGGCCCTGTTGGGGGGGGCATTGTGGCTTTAGGCTGCCTTGGGTAAAAAAAAATTGTGGACTTTTATTACGTATAAAAAAACATATGTTTCATCAGATGTACTGTAGAAAAATATGTTGCATTACTTTTAACCAGAGAGACTTACAGAGGAGGACTAACAATTGAGCGTAAAGTCTGTAAAACAAAGTGCATGAGGTAATAAATAGGAACAAGTAAAAAAAAAGAAATAAAATTAAATTAAGCGGGATTTTTTTATTTATTTTTTTTACAATGACTCTATATGCCTTTAACTTTCCGCTGTTGCTTTTGGGGAAATGGCCCAGACGTTTTTGAAGCGCTTATCCCTGGTGTAACGATATTTATTTTGGAGTAATTTAGATCATTTGCGGAAGAATAACATTGTACTAGAGGGAGAGCTAAGAGGGTCGTGGGGAAGAAGGCCCGGAGACTGGAGCAGGCCTGTGATTTGTTTGAACTGGCTGTGGAAATAAGCAGTGCCGCTCACCCCGGGCTGCAGTAAATCTGGCTCCGGCCAGGCACACCGTCAGCAGCCCTCCCCGCCACTCTTAAGACTTCCTCCGCCTTACGCCTCCCTGGGGTGTCTTCATCTGGGGAAATGGAGCTTTTCTTCCCTTTATTTGACATCCTCGTCTTGGGCTTGCCCTCCCCACTCCCTCTCCCGGCATCCACCCCACCTTCGGCCGCGGCAACTCCAGGCGGGCAGCCGTGGGAGGACAAGGACACAACACAGAAACACATTAGAGAAAATAGCTTCCTCTCATCTACAAACAATGGTTCTGGGAAGTAGTGTAATTCAACACTGGGGCTGCCGGCCGTATCTATGGCTACGTGCTGTCTTGCTGGATGTGTGTTCCTCGCTGCCTCGAGTTTTCTGCCTCCCTTGTGTGTGTCCCAGTGGGCACGTGTGCAGTGCATACACCCAAAATTGCCTCTCCTCTTTATTCTTTTTAACATTCCCTATTCGTAAGATGGGAGCCACTGAATTGCATTACTTTTCCGGGCTATTATGAGTGAAACAAGACCATATCCCAGACACAGTACAAAGAAATGGAAGGAGTAAGATGACGGCGCTCGGTGCGGGAAGGGGGGGGGGGGGGTGAGGGTTAGCACAAGATCAGAAAAAAAATGAAATAAAATGTGGATAAAAAGTGGGATTAAATGCCAAGCCTCAGAACGGACACGTCTATTCACACGTCTGGTTCAAGGTCCTGCGGCATGCATCTCCTGTCCTGTTCTGCTGCTCTATCCTCTCTCTCTCTCTCTCTCTGGTCTCCCCTGCTTCCCTGGCAGTGCTTGACTTAAAAGCCCTGCACTCTCTTGTACAACATTTGCCAAAAGGTCTGGGTTACAGCTACATTACAAAGAGCCGCAGGGTTCCCTCAGCTGCGGGTCAGCACACAGGTTTACTCTGGGGGCAAGGGTGTTAATGCTACAGGCTTTAAAGAAGTACAAGATGTCTTCACTTTCCTCTAACAGGCACCCAGGGTAAAAGCTGGAACTAATCTCTCTCTCTCTCTCTCACACTCTCTCACTCTCACCCTCACTCTCCTTCTCTTTTCTTGCTGGGTGTGCCTGTGCACACCTAACTTTGCAGTGGTCCTGCATGAATTTCCAACAAGCATTTTTCACACCTTTTTGCAAGTGTAAAGTGAAAAGCGCTCACTGACTTTTTTTATCGTCCCTGCACTCACAGACACACATAAACCAATGGACACTTCAACAAGGGATTTGTTAGTGGGAAATAATCACAGTCCCTACTGATGATGACAGGACAATATCTGACCTGGTGGGGTGCACATTAAAAATATTTTTAAACAATTGTAACAATTATTACATTGTTACAAATACAATAAATATCATAATCTGAAAAAATAAATACTAATATTATTCAAACAATTAGAGCATGAGTCCATGATATATTTATTGTACACTTTATTTATCCTTAATTATACGGTCAACAGTCCTTCTATAGCTTGCATGGTTTTTCGGTCTCTTTTCCTTCACATCCTGTCCAGCTATCTTCCGTCTCTCTGTGGTGAGTCAAAAAATAACGGCCATATTGTTCTGATGATAAGAATAAAGCTCTTTTGCAGAGCCCCATCTCCTTCAGAGCAGCACAGCCATTGGGCCTGCAGAATGAATTGAGCGACACTGTGCTCGTCCATAGCTGAGGCAACTAATGAAAACAAATGGTGGGTCCTATTCCCAGTGGAGCAGAGGAGGAACTTAGTCATCAAGCTAATTTTATTCTAGTCTGGCCCAGAGAATCCATTTCCTCAGGGTGTTTTTACAAACGCTAGGCTTGGGCTTTGCGAATGATGGATACTGCTGCCTGATGGCCGGATGGCAGATGCAAGTCCTGTAACATTAGCCCAAACCCTGACCCCTCGAGCATGGTACACTCTAGCCAATAGCAAAATCGCCTATTATTTTAACAGTTTTATTATGTTTCATAGTGAAATGTCAGGGTATGTATGCAGGAAAAGACTATTACAGTGTAATACACACTGACTTACTGATATGGACCAAAGATTTCTAGTATAAAACTGAACTTTATACTTTATGACAATATAAATGTACAATTTATCCTAAGAATGTGTACATATACTTATGTGAGTTAGCTTATGCACGTTATTATTTTTACTTAAAATGCATGTTTTGTCATTGATACACTTTCGTTTCCATTTTAGCTAATTACCATCAAGTAATTTGCACTTGAAAACCATCAAGAGCAGCAAGATATGGTGCTCCATGCGATAAAAAGCTCTCCAATGAAAAATTCATATCAGGCCCATAAAATTCAAATTTCACCTAAAGTTGGTCCAGATGGGGAAGCCTTGTCAGAACTGTTCTGGAATGTCATGGCACGTGTTCCTGGTGGTGGGCGCGCTTTGAGAACGGGAGCAGTACACTGGGGAGTACACCCACATGCCAGCCATTGTCATAAGTGTCACCAGCCTCTTTCTTTTGCCAGTGACATTTATGGTTTATTCAGCATTTTCCTTTTTAGCCACAGACTCGACCCAATCAGGGAAGGAAGCGTTGATGCCCCCGTGCTTTTTTATTTGCTCACAGCCACATCCACAGCAGAGATGGAAACACTAAAAAGCAATTAATACAAGGCCCTGCTGTGAAGGGTGGCAGCGGGACGGGACTCTGAGGGGACCGGCGTTAGGTCCCGCAGCGTCTCCCAAACTGCAGTAAACACGGAAAAGGCAGCTTTTAGCGCAATGCGCTACTCATCCCAGCAGACGCTTGACTGACAGGCGAGAGAAACACAAACAATGGCAGTTTACAATCAGCATAATCAATGTGACATTAGCCCAAGCGTAATGCACGGCTCTGGGAGGACGCGTGCGCCTTTGTCAGGGCACTTCAATAATACAATTCAAACTTGTTTCTCTGCTCTTCCCATTTCCGGACCTTCTAAAGAGCTTCCCCCGCCCCCCTCCATCCCCTCCGCTTTCTTCTTCTGCACCAAGAGGACTTAACATGACCACAAGATATCTGTGGCACCCACTTAAAAAGCCATCAAGTATGCATATAAATTCTCAGCTGACACCGTTTCCTCCTCCGTCCAGCCCTCCCTCGGCCAGGACAGCCAGTCTCGCCTCCGATTTATCACAATACAGTAAACTTCACCTTGAGATTAAAGGGAAGGTGGAGTTAACATGAAAAGCAGTAAACTAAAATAATGTCCGTGCCGTATGGTTGTGCAAAGTGCCCATTTATATTTATATAGTTTTTGCCTTTGTTGTCTGGGTTCGAGGTCCCGGGCTCACCTGCGTAAATTTTCACGCGCTATACGGAGCTGACAGTTCCCAAGGCCGAGAGGAGTGAAAACGCAACACGCAGCTTTTGCTATCTGCTGTTTTTTAATCAGTGCACATTCACCCGGGTGGTGACATTTTCATAGCCATCGCCGAGGCGCATTTGCTCATATGTTGCCATCAATTACTGTGAAAACACCCAATGAATTTCCAGTTTAAATGTCTATTTACCGTCTTTTTAAAGCCTAAATAAAAGGCCTCCACTGTTTTTAATCCATACATACCTAATAGGGGTGAATAATTTGACCTGTCCTAAAGCAGCCTCATAATCATTCAAGGCTGTGAGGAGAAGGTGACAGTTCTCATTTCATATGGCTTAATGGATTCTTTTTTCTAATGAAATTATGTGATTATAGTTATTATTTTTTATTTTGCCACTTGGTACAATAAGAGAGCAAAATCAATTTCTTTGATTCTTTGGAGGGACCCTGGGCTTCAAGGTAAACGTAAAAATTTCTCTCTTTCTTCTCAGTCACAATGAAATCGTGCGGTGACATTCACAATGGTGCTGCTCACTCTCAAAAACCTGTCACCAACCTTGGTGGAAAAAGCTGTTGTAACCAAACAAATGGGAAAAATTGTGGCACATTCTGTCCTGGATGCCTGGCACGTAGGAAAGCGACGCTACAAAAAGAAAACTATGATGAGCTAGAGTGTTCTTTTTCATCTCTACAACATTCACTTTGAGGGACTCAGCGCCTCTAACGCTGCTGTCATGATGATGTTTGCTGTTTCTGTGCATTTACAAATGTAAAAACTGGTCAGTGCCTCCTACAGTCCTATATTGATGTTCGTCTGGGACAGGGCTTGCTTGTAATATTTGCTTGTAGTTGCTTGGAGAAGTCACACCAATTCAAAACCGCACATGCGAAGGATCATTCGGGATTAACTCAAAGAATATTTGGTATCACCATCTTTAACCACACTTTGGAATATTCAAACTTTCTCAAAATAAACAAAGAAAAATTATAATTAATGTTCAAGATGATGTATCTACTAATAAAGGCCAGACAAATTTAGGATACTTCTGGGAGAAAGTGTAATATTTACATGCAGTTGTTTCCACAGTAAATGTCATGTGTGGAAATGGTGCTTGATTAGCATTGGTTTTAAAAACCAGTTGGTCTTTAAGTGGGTGATTTAGTCTGTGATTATATTTAGTCTGTGTCTGTGAAATTGCTCTGTGTGCATTTATGTCTGGAGAAGACATTAGATGTCCTCCTCCATTAGCATCATTCAAGAAGAAGGTTTTTAATTCCCATCTTTGAGGACAGTGCCTCATGCTCCAACGTACATACCTTGTGAATCGGGGAACGGGTCACAGCAGGGCCACCGCCACCGACACCCACAACTCTTTCACCACCTTGTCCCATGGACAGGGAAAGAAGACGTCGTAGCCCAAACCCACACAGCCACACAGAGCGAGACGAAGACCTCTCTAACAGACAAGCAGCACCGCGCAGAGCTGAATCAATTAAGGCACATCAAATCAAGAATTCATGCACTCGGAAAGTGACAAATATTGGCTGAGACCATCAAAGCTGTCAGGCCAGACACTGTTCCGTCTCTTTTTCCTTCTCCTTTTCCCCTATAGCTTTCTCTCTCTCTCTCTATCTCTCTCTCTCCCTGGTGAGCTACGAGCCCCCCAGCCATTAGTCAACCAACTGGAACCTTGAATAACCGTGTCAGATGGAGGCCAAGCTACTCATGACCGTCTGAAGCGTGGTGTTTTGGGCCCTTTGTGGCCTGAACATACTGTACATGTTTGCCTGGCAGGCGGTGATTGCTACATCTATAATTTCTCAAATATTTCACAAGGTGGATGCTTATTACAAGCAACAGGCCGAATGGCGGCATGTCCCACCTAGGACACGTTTCCATCATTTTTTTTTCTGTAGAATTAAAAAGCAATGGAATGGACCTTAAAAATATCAGAAAATCATATACAGGCTACAATTATGTTCATACAGTTCACATACAGTTCATTTAAATAAACAGGTATGTTTATATAAATTGATTATTGTTTTTTCTACATCATTATTTTATCCATACGTCAATATCAAACTATGTAGAGGTGCTTTTGGGCCCTGTTAAAAAAACCATTCCCATCACACTTTCTGTCATTTCACTGGGTCTTGCAACAAACACATAGCAGCCACTTGATATGTTTGCATGGGGATTTAGGGATGAACATTATCATGTTTTCAGAGGGAACATCTGGTGAGGGTAAAAGGTTACAGTAGGGATCCCAGCCCTTCACAGAATTCCTTCCATCAGATAAATCACCAACAAGTCACTGTGAAATGGAGGAGGAGGAGGGGAGAAAAGAGAGAGAGAGAGAGAGAGAGAGAGAGAGAGTGTGCGCAGAGCAACATTAACTCGATCTCCGCTGCTCGGGCCTTCCGTCAAGTGGTCTGGCCGGCACTTAATGTAACGCCAGTGCATTAAAGAAAGCCCAGCAGAGTGGCAGCCATGCATCTTCAGAACGAGTGGACACAACACTATCTACTTCTGCACAGGACAATCCGGGACACAAGGCATAGGGAGGAGCTCGGGGGCTCCACAGGAGAGCTGAGTTTCTCCACAAAGTCGTGATAAATACATTGCAAACTGTAAATTGATTAACTTTTAGCCTTAGTTCTTTCAGCATTTGTTGATTTTGAGCATTAGTTGAGCTATAATGCGACTGCGGTCTTTTTGTAAGATACAAAAAATGAACAAATAAATGCCTCCTTTTACAGTTAAAGGCAAGAAACGAATTGAACAGTAATGTGTGTGAGCACTCGCCATCAGCGCTGTGCAGAGAAGCAACGGGGCCATGTCATTACGGAGCAGCGGCGGACGCCGGGCATCGATGACTCAGGCCGGCGTCAGGAGATGTCAGGCCCGGCTCCGTGGGCGCGGCGGCACATGCTGGCACTTGCTGTCGCATGCAGCGCTGTCAGGCCTCGCCACGCCATCGCGAGCGGCAACTCTCCTCCTTTGTCCGCTCGTCTTTTCTTGTCTTCGCATGAGACAACAGATATCCCCACGCCGGTGACAGATGCCAACTCTGGCCAAGCTGTTATGCCACCCTGCGCTGTAAAACTTTCTGATGGCCCGACAGAGACAGGGTTGCTGTGCTGGTGGGCTGAATTGTGCAGCAGTAAGTCACTCTGGCATACACTGTGTGTGTATGTGCTTTCTTTATGTGTGTGTGTGTGTGTGTGTGTGTGTGTGTGTGTATATGAAATTGCAAGTTGGCAGTCGTGGTCACACCCTTCAATTCCCAGGAAGTATTTGACAGCTCTCTGTACCCTGACTGGTGCGAACTCCTCTATTTCCTTCCCGCTTTGCTGGATCCGCATCACTCAGTTCCTTTCAGAGCCCTAAAAAAACCTCATTTCCTTGAAGTTGATTGCCAAATATAAACATTCACTCTCGCCTGCTCTGGTTTTTCCTGTTGCTGTCTAACTCTGTCTAAGATCTGCTTCCTTGGCTCCACGGGCTGTGTTGGGTAGGTGATGTGTTTGGTGTGATCATAAAGACAAACAAAGTCCAATGAGAAAACATCTTCACGCCAAAGCCAAAGAAATTCTTGGCATTTTTCCTTCTTAAGTCTCCTCAGGGAAGACGTCAGTGTGAACCTGTGCCAGATGGTGGCAGAGTCGAGGCTCCCGGAGCCCGTGCCGAGATATACATGGTATTGGACTGACCCAGGGTGGGTGAACACACACACACCTACAGACATTTTTTAGTCTGCTTGCCTATAGACATTTTCAACCTACAGAAAATACAGTAGGGTGGTAGTAGCCTAGTGGGTAACACACTCACCTATGAACCAGAAGACCCGGGTTCAAATCCCACCTACTACCATTGTGTCCCTGAGCAAGACACCTAACCCTAAGCTGCTCCAAGGGGGGGCTGTCCCTGTAACTACTGATTGTAAGTCGCTCTGGATAAGGGCGTCTGATAAATGCTGTAAATGTAAATGTAAATGTACACCATCAGGACAAGAGTGTGCAAACTGCACACACACAAAGCTGAAGCAAGGGTTTGACTCATGACCTTGGAGGTCATGCAGCCCCAGTCTTACTCTATGCACACTTATAAGCACAACTGAAATTCCTCTTTGGCTGTAAATGTCCACGATTACCTTTTAAAACAGGTTCTAGAGTGAAAAATTCTCCCCGTTTATTCAAGTGGACAGCAAACATTTAATTTGTGAACGAATGTGAACGTAGGGTGGTAGTAGCCTAGTGGGTAACACACTCGCCTATGAACCAGAAGACCCGGGTTCGAATCCCACTTACTACCATTGTGTCCCTGAGCAAGACACTTAACCCTAAATTGCTCCAGGGAGACTGTCCCTGTAACTACTGATTGTAAGTCGCTCTGGATAAGGGCGTCTGATAAATGCTGTAAATGTAAATGTAATGTAGCCCATCCTCCAATCTGACCTATTAGCCGAAGCGGAGTACGTATTCGTGTAACAACTCCAAGAAATCCTCTGTGTGCTGTAGGTTTTGAATGAAAAGAGAAGGTGAACAATGACATATTCCGGATGCTTGATACATCGTCAAGGAGAACTAGATGCCAAACAAGGAGAGTTTTACAGGAGTGAAGGGGTTAAAATTGTGTTTTGGGCCGTTTGGAAAGTGAAAGTGAATAATTGTCACATGTGACACCCCACAGCACAGCGTCCAGTGCACACGTTGAAATGTGGTCTCTGCATTTAACCCATCCCCTGAGGAAGCGGTGGGCAGCCATGAAAAGCTCCCGGGGAGCAGTGTGTGGGGACAGAACCGACAACCTTCCAATTACCGATCTGTTTCCTTACCCGCTAGGCCGACCGATGCCAACCGCTGTCTCTGTGTCCCCGCGTGGATGACAACATTTCAGAACATTCTTCTGTGTGGACAAAACCAAAAAGCTCTTTTAGTGAGTGGGGCCTTAAATTAATTATTTTCCCAATTAGGTTTCTCTTCAGTGATCTGAAGCCAATTTCCTCAACTTCCACAATTTGCTCAAGGCTGTACTTTTGTGTCAACCTTCTGAGGCCATTGTTGGCATTGCACAGAAATGACTATTTGAACACATTTGTGTGTATTGCACAAGCTGCTTCTCTCCACAAGGCAACAGCAACTGTGTATCATTAGAGCAAATCTCCCACAGGTTTATGATTTCAAATCACAGCCTTCCCAGGCATGCGCTGCGAACAAAGAGCCAAGCATGTGAACACAGGAGCCTATTGAGATGTTAAGCTCACGGCTGCAGTCGCTTCAGCATTTATCTAATGTGCTGACGGATGCCTGGACCCTTACTCAGTGTGAAGTCCTCAGCTCTGCCCCCTCCCTCCCAACCCACCCTGGCCTGCTGAGATGAATGGGGCGGTAGGGGCCCCTACAGGGAGTTATTTCTGCCCTGCTGAGGGGACGACATGCCATCGTGTGCTACACAGTGGGACATATCACTCAGTCTGACCCTCCCTCATTGTATGTTGCGACTTGCCCCTCTGCCTACGGAAGATGTTTGAATTCCGTAAATGGCTAAATAAGCTAATGGTTCTCATCTGCACCCTATTTAAATTTACATTTACATTTAGAGCATTTACCAGACGCCCTTATCCAGAGAGACTTACAATCCTTAGTTACAGGGACAGTCCCCCCGGAGCAACTTGCTCAGGGACATAATGGTAGTAAGTGGGATTTGAACCTGGGTCTTCTGGTCCATAGGCAAGTGAGTTACCCGCTAGGCTACTACCACCCTGTTTAATGTAGAAAGTTTCAGGTAATTTTAACAGAGCCTGATATTTTGTCTCCAGCCAGCATGCTAGACTGTGAATGGCAGCCCCTCTTGTTTACGGGGTGAGAAGAACGTCGGATGAAAGAGGAGGCACGAGCAGGCAGGGTCATGATGAATGACATTCCCTAATGCTCTGAGGCCCACCAATGCCATGTCTAGGGCTGGAACGGGGTTGGCGACAGCGGGGCAGAGCGCGGCCCGAGAGACCCCGCAGCAGATGCGAGTTGTCTGACAAATGGCCGTGCGAGTGCAGGATCTGGAAGGAGCATGGAGCTGTCTCCGTGTAAGGATATTTATTTTAGGTGTCATTAGCCAATCCATCAGCAAACCTGGGCCTGCTGCCGGTCAGGATGGCAGAGTGGAACATGTGTGTCTCAGACAGAGGATTTAAACGTCTGGAATGGAGGACACTTCTTGACCCCTGGCTAACCCTCATACCACACCCCCCCCCCCTGCCTAATATCTCCACTTTGCACGCCGGCTACAATACACAATGTGATGATCTGTTTAGCCACCCTCAAAGCACTGGGTCGTCACAGTGGCTGCTGGGATGTTTGCAGTTCACTGGGTGCTGCGACCGTTTCACTCCATCAGAGGTTGAAAGGACCCATGAAAGTGAGAGACGTCAGACTTGTCCCGACGAGTGCAAGCATGTCCCGGTGCCGTGACGAAGGCGGAAGGCTTCCATTTGCGCCCATGTTGGCTGAACGCATGACAGTAATGCGGACCAACACATCACCATAGCGACTGAGTGACAGTGACAAGCAATGGGGAGCCAGGTGGCAGTGTCTCTCACTCAGCACTCTGACTGATGCGACATGACTGTCTGCTGAAGACGGTCAACAGACTGGAGCCTTTGTTGTTGTGGTGTGAATAAAACATCCAGTTTAATGAATAAATAATATTCCTGCATATTGCATATTGTTTTTTGGGGGGGTTAAATGCCATTGTCATTGTCACTTTGCTGCATTTTCCTGAGAATGCACTGCAATTGAAAGGTTACAGCCTTTGTTCGGCATTTATCCTGGATCTCTTTAGCTGAGCCCTATTCCTTAATGAACCTGGTAATAAAGCTGGGCATGTTCTCACCAGAGTTCACTATTGCTTCTTCCTCCTGATATACACTGTACACCTCTGCTTTTCCTGATCTCTTATCCTCATGAAAAAGCTTTGTGATAATTACATTTTTTATTTCCTTTTAGTTGAAGAAATGCGTTCGTTGGGCAGAAGCATTTTTGATTGGATTTTGAAATTATGTTTTTCCGAACGTTGGCAATCGATTGGCATGAGTTGCTTAGCTTGCTTGGTGACAGAACAGCCCAGAGAGGGGATGCTGTGTCCCAATCCCCTCTTACTCCTGATAAAAGACATTAAAGATGGAAACACACAAATATATGGATAAACTAGTTGGGTAGTATCAATGCATCATACACTACCAGGCAAACGATTTGACACACCTTCTCTGTGGCGGTAATGGAGACTAATATGGAGGACATTTAAAAGAACCCAAAGCAAGAAACATGGTTAGAAGCCAGGTGTGTGAGCAAAAGCTCCCTGTTTTGGAGAGATTCAAATATTAAACCTCGTTTGCTATTTGTTGTTTATTACATATCCTCGTGTGTGTTAATTCGGAGTCCTGTGTCTCAGTTTTGCTCTATAACATAAAAAGTGAAAGACCCATAAATGAGTACGTGCGTCCAAACTTTTGACTTGTAATCAGTAAAACGGGAATATCTGACAGTAATATTGGACAAGCAACCAGCTCGGGAGGCGTTAACGGCGAAGGATTCCACGTCTTCAGAGGACGGGGGTTTCAGAGCCGAAGATGGCCGCAATGTCAAGTCCCCCTCCTCCCATCACCTGTGTCACGCCTGCCTGCGAGCCGCGTCAAAAGAGGCGTGCGATGCCCGCCGTGACACCTCTTCACCTGTGGCAGCCGCGCCTCCCCCTCTCCCCTCCCCCAGGCGCCGCATGTCACTCACCTGTCGTCCAGCGCATCATTCCCCCGTCCCTCCCCGTTGAATTTCCTTCCTCTGATTTTTTTGGACCGTGCCCCTTCAGAGTCTGGTAGGCATTGAAGCAGAAGGTTCCGGCCGCCCGGCTGTTCTGTTCTCCTGCACCCCTCGCGTCAATGAGGTGTCTGCTGACAACTAGATGATGCGTCACAGGTAGAAATATGTAAATGTGGTTCCGGGGCAGCAACATATTTGGGAACAGCCAGCTTGAATCTTGTCAACGTGCCTGCTGTGCGAAAGACGGAAAGTGTTGAGTGTGTTAAGGAGTGTGTGGAGGGGATTTGATGCGTGCTTTGTGTGTTGCTTCTGTGCATGGGTTGTGTTCAAAACGGAGGCAGAGGCTTCACCCCAAACAAAGACACACACACACACACACACACACACACAGGTACTTAACCACACTTACAAGTCAGACCCATCAAACCAAATAACAAATTTAACTTGTCAGAATGTAGTGTATTTATTTTTCCAGTAGAAAACACCAAATATATACCAAGAAGCCTTTGCAGGCTGGCTAATGTGCAGTTTCGATTGGCTAAATAACTGTAACTAGTTGTAACGGCTGAATACTGCTCAGTTGTAGTAAAGTGGGGTTTGAATTTATGGTCATCTAGTTCACAGGCAAGTCTATTACCCTCTAGGCTGCTACCAATGCAACTGCATTCACAGTGCCTTACAAGAAAACCCATGTGGTGATTACTGATTTAGCCCATAATACTAGCACATTATCATATATATGTATTTTTAATTGACTGTCATGATATTCACATCTGTATTTCAGAGTGGAGCTGATTTTTCTAGCCTTCTGAGTCCTGGCAATCAATCTTTGTCTTCTGCAGGGGACATGATATAGGTAATTGTTTTTTAAATTCCATTTGAAAAAGTGAAAGTGAATATGAAGTGATTGTCACTTGTGATACACAGCAGCACAGCGCCCAGTGCACACGTTGAAATGTGGTCTCTGCATTTAATCCATCCCCTGAGGGAGCGGTGGGCAGCCATGACAGGTGCCCAGGGAGCAGTGTGTGGGGACGGTGCTTTGCTCAGTGGCACCTTGGCGGATCGGGATTCGAACCAGCAACTTTCTGATTGTGGGGCCGCTTCTTTAACCGCTAGGCCACCACTGCCCCAAACAGAATTCAGTCCTACTGCACTGCCTAGGAGAGATCCTGTGCTTTATAATGATGTCACTAGAAAGAGGGAGGGCCTTACTGAGCACATATACCGCCCTTTCCAAAAGGCCGGCATTGTATCAGCCATATTTTACGGTACTAGTAGAGAAAAATTCTAATAATTTCATTAAATATATATATATATGTGCTGTCAAAAAGGCAAATCCTTTCCTTATTTTGATATTCATAGGGTCATTTTGAAATAAATAGTTGCAATGATGCGGCAGCGCAAGGTTGGGTAACCAACCTCTCCGTAAGTTAGCAGAAATGTTAATCAGGACTGGATTTGGGGGGCGGCTGGATGAATAACGTCAATTTATCTCCCAATTCACATGACATGTTCGAGGTGCTAAATCATTTGTAGACAACCTGATTCTGGCCAGGGTTTCTGGCAGAGCAGCTTGATCGCTGTGTTACATTGAAAGTAAGCCGTTGATCCAAGACCTGACACACCTGACCTTTTTCCCGAGGCCCGGGAGAGAGGAATGGCAGGCGGCCATGGCTGGGCACCTCATGTCTCCTGCTCAAGTGTGGGTTTTTTCCTTTCTTTCCAGTCGGTAGAGCATGGGGAGCAAGCGGTCACAGGCAGCCACAGATGTTCCTACTACATGGGAATCCATCCATTTTCCCCAGAGTGGCCATCGGTGCCCCTCCACCACCCCATTATTGGGGCCAATAATTTGGGCCTGGTTTAATAATCCCTGGTTTAATGGTAAATTTGTATAGGCCACACCCACTGGGAGTGTCTGGGTGGTAGAACTTGTGAATGCTTAAGTCATTGGAGCAAAGTTTTTGAAAATCATTTGCCATTTTGTTATCTTGTTACCTTGTTATGCTTACTGGAGGCATGAATTGCCATTTCACATTTTACGTTATCTGCATTTGTAGTCAGAAGAAGAAGAAGTTTATTTGGAGAAGTTTCTTTCTCTTCATAGCACCTAACTTGTCTGAAAAAATCTAAAAACCAAAATCTAAAAACCAAAAGTCTCAGTTGGCTAGACTGCAGCAAATGTATTCTGAAATACTTCTGTAAAGTGTAACGTGAAATAAATACAGATACTTCATTTTGTATTCTGAATTCTCTCACATCCAATCTCTGTCAGCTGCCTTGCACTTTTGTGCAATTTCAGTCAAAGATAATGCATATAAAATGTATTATTTGTTTTTTAGGTAATCCATTTGGCCTGCACTTTTCCGCGAACTCTTCTATGAATGGACATATGGGTCAGACTGCGTACAGATGGCATAAAAGTAGTGTTTTATTGGCTTTGATATGATTGTCTTTGGCGCCCACGGCCGTCTGTGTTTCTCTTGGGAAACCAAGTACTGGGAGCATTGCTGCATTGTCACACTCCAGTAGGACAACATCACAGTACTTTTATGAGGTGTGAGTGCAGATATTGGACATGCAGGAGCCTTAAAGTCTCACTCTTTTGCCTATGGTGGAAACCTTTGGTTCTGTTTACATTTGCGGTATTTCCCAAGCTTGGCTTTAAAGATTTATTGAAGGTAAAACTGCTGTGTAAGTTGAAGATTGCTAAAACTTTTTTTTAACGATGAAGGTATGGGCTTGAAATATTCAGGTCTACAGGGATCACAAATTAAACATATTCAGGCCAACAATCTGGAATGCATATGGAATGTGGTTACCATCCTGAGGGGAAGCACCAGTGATCAGATAGGATGTTCATTTAAAGATGAAGCCAAAAATATATAGATTTTTTTAAACTTTGCCATTTGCCCAGGACGTTGAGAAAACTGGAATGGGATATTATGCATGTTGTAGATTTCCTCTTGGGAAAATTTTTTCTTTGAGAATGTTCAGCGCTAGCGGGGAAGCTTGCCTGAAAAATAAACAGACTTGTGCTGGCCCAGACCCGTGCTTATTCAACAACAGGAAGAATCATGAGACTCAAGAGGGACCCTGTGGACAACACGGAGGTCAAAGGGTCAGACGAGGGGGAACAATATTGCTCTGTCATCAAGGACATTTCACTCCAAAAGGCAAAAACTCGTCACAACCATTCCAGTATTGCTCACTTAACAACTTCTGCATGCGGGAGCCCTGTGCAAAAATACACGAAGTAGCCATGTGGTAATTGTTTCACATAACCAGGAGGAGATGCAAACAGACAAAGAAATGCAGTGGGAATAGCTATAGCGAGAGAGAGGAAGAGGAAAAGTAAAAACAGAGGCCCTCTGGCTCCAGGGCCCCCAACTCTGTACATATCAGTCTGGCTTTATTGCCACATGGCATATGGTCCAAGACAAACTGTCAGCCCCTTTTCCCTCTCCAGCCCTGTGCGGAGGGGGGTGACAGGGCAGCAGGCATGTTTTCATCCCAGCAGCTGGCATCACCCGGACTCAGACGTGATTGGGGGGGAAACGGGGAGACTCGTCCGCGTGGCTTGGCACCGGGGTAGGGGGTGGGGAAGTAGGAGGATGGAGGGGGTGTTTGGCACCATTGCTGAGGGGGACAGGGAGGCCTGCGCTGTGTGGAAACTGCAAATTGATCAAATTGTGGGACGTAAGACTTTGGGCCAATTATGTGGGTCACGTCAGTGTCTCTCTGGTCTCTGTTGGTCAGGGGGGGGGGGGGTATGGTGCGCCTGTGTGTGCGTGCGCACATCTGGGCATGTGCATGGGAACGCGAGTGCATCTTGCAAGTGTGTGTTTGCAGGCAGCTTGTGTGCGCTTTTGCAGTTTGGTCAAACACATGCAGCAAACAACAAAGGCGAGCGGCCCCATTGGCAGCAAACTGACACATCTCTTTTGGGTTTGTGTGCCGGTGGTAAAAGCTGAGGCAGATGCAGCAAATATCTTAATTACTGTTTGCTCTGGTATTCTGGCAGCGCCACTAACTGCGCCCGTCAGGAATAAATGTGCCAGAACGAGGGTGAGCTCTGCATTTAGCAGCCCCATAACTTGTGGAATCGTCAGCGCCGCCTCTTGGTTCCGGCTGATGGACGGAATGAGGGTGACCCGGAGTGTGTGAGCATGGCTCGTTGTGATGCCCCCGTTGTCTGTGCCTGGTCTTGTCACCGCACTCGCATCACGGGCTCCCAGACCCCCAGAAGCTCCCTGGGGTCCCTGTCATGCATCCAGTGCACTGCTGCTCTGCTGGCAGAGAGGCTCCGGCCACCTCAGCAGAACAGGCTAGTGTGTTACAATCACAGATAGGGCACCAAGCGCAGGACTAAAAGTTAAGTATGGGGCTTGTTTGCTTGCGTACGGTCAAATCAGTAGCTAAAACATGAAAGAACACGATGAGGAAAGTAATTTGTCAGAAATCATCAGGCTCCTCATTTTTACATCCTCACAGAAAAAAATTGTATAAAAAATTACATTAAAAAAAGATGCAGATGAGCATGAGTTCAAGAACAGTGGCCATAGTCTGTTATGGTGTAAAAAGTTATCCGGCTAGGAATGCGTTCTGTTCAAATTCATTGCAGCCTGGAAACAAAGAGTCTGCAAATGGCACCAGGTATTCACAGGCTGTAAATTAGATGAATTTCACCTCGTTCGACTGTAAGCGCTGTTTGTGGTCTGCTTGTGCTGTTGTGAGTGTTGGCAGGTCAGGGCGGGCGCTGCGTGTGGATGCCGGCTCTCCGGGGAACGTTGACTTGTGCGGTGAGTAATTGCAGGGCTCTGTGTGTGGCCTGTGTCACCGTGCACCACCAGACAGTGACAGGTCAGCTTTACACATGGAGATCAAACACTAATGGCAGCCCTGTACAACCAAGCCTCTGCAGATCCATCCTGACACAACGTAGAGCAGTAGATCAGAGGACACTACAACACTCTCGAGGAGGGGGAAAGGCTGTATTTATGTGATTTCATGGTTGCCACTACTTTCTTGCTTGAAATTATATGGTGCAGGTTGCTATTTAAAACCCCTGGTGGACTGATTTGATTTTCTCTAATTTCACTTTACTCAAGTGTTTTCATTTGGTGAGTTTTTTTTTTTTTTTTACAGTTTAGTCAATTATCTTATTTCACTCCACTATGTTATAGGGGCGTATATGTTTAGGGGCAGTGGTGGCCTAGCGGTTAAGGAAGCGGCCCTGTAATCAGAAGGTTGCCGGTTCGATTCCCGATCTGCCAAGGTGCCACTGAGGTGCCACTGAGCAAAGCACCGTCCCCACACACTGCTCCCCGGGCGCTTGTCATGGCTGCCCACTGCTCACTCAGGGTGATGGGTTAAATGCAGAGGACAAATTTCACTGTGTGCATCGTGTGCTGTGCTGCTGTGTATCACATGTGACAATCACTTCACTTCAAATATCTTCATTTCTACTTATGAATGGAAAACATGTAACTGAGAAGTCTCTGTAACTTCCTGACTTTGTTGTAAAATACATGACAGAAATATGTACTGTATAGTTATGCTGTTAGGTCTGGTACGGGTTTTTCTTTTGAAGAAGTATCTGTTGTATAAGTCTCATTGGACTTATACAACATATGGAATATTATAAAGAAATAAAACACCAAAACTGATCACAAATCCTGGTGTAGGATCTTCTATGTTTATGATCCATCTCATTGGCATTAGTTTCAGGCAAATTATTAACATTGAATTAAGTTATTGGTTCGTCAGATAAGAGTCATTTCAGATCAAATGAGATGATTGCACAAGAGTGAAGGACATTAGACCCATAAAAGATTTTTAGAAAATGTGTACTTTTTGTATTTTTATTCAAATGTAAGTTGACTGGAATGATATTTATTATTTACATCATGAAATTGAAGTGATTGTCATTTTGACACACAGCACAGCACAGCACACGGTGCACACAATGAAATGCATCCTCTGCTTTTAACCATCACCTTTGGTGAGCAGTGGGCAGCAATGAGAGGCGCCCGGGGATCAGTGTGTGGGGCGGTGCTTTACTCAGTGGCACCTTGGCGGTTTGGGATTTGAACCGGCTACCTTCTGATCACAGTTCTAATTTCCGCTTCCTTAACCACTGAGCCATCCACTGTCCAATAATGTGCATGGCTTATGTACTTCTTCTTCCACTGATTATAACAGAACAGGATCACCACAAACAAATAACCATTCATTAGCATCTTATCAGGTTCTCATCAGAAATGAAGGTTTCTTCTCACACAGTTGCAGCTAAAAAGTAGCTAATTCTTCTTTGAGTTTGTATATATGTATTTGTGGAAGCCCACTTGCTTACTTTCTCAGCTTTATTCAAATACAAATCCATTAGTGCATCTTATGTGCATCCTAGTCCCTCTCAGCTACCTCTACATATCATGCAGACCAGTCATGTGGCTGTTCGGACCATACTGCGCTAATTCATAGTGCCCGAGTAAGATGTTCGAGGTGTCTGGGAGAGGGTCTGTAGGCTTCAGGTGCTGGGAACGGACGGGGAGGGATTTCCCTGTGCAGTGTCCAGACCTGGGCCTGGAGGCGGGGAGAGAGAGAGAGATAGAGAGAGAGATAGAGGTTAAGACAGGGGAGCCTATCTACAAAAGCATCGGACGTAGTCCAGTAATGTAATTTTCCTGCCTCCCAGGCAACATATTACCATAGATCTGTTGGATAGTCTCACTCCAGGAGAAGGAGCATTGATTTAATAAAGGTCCAACAAATGAATTTGACTCCTCAGGCCTTTCTGACTCACTTACGAAGAGTGAGTCAAAAACCTCGTCCAGTCTGGACATGTATGAAATGCTGCACAAATGATCACAATAATAGCACATTTGCAGATACGCCTTGGTCAAAATACTCTCGCATCAAACACTGATAATTTGACTAGATGTTTTTAGTGTGGTCTATATTTTGTATCACACATTCATTGAACATTTTCATATTTTTTTCTGAACCCCGTCCGGAACAAGTTTTACGTCACGCCAAATGGATGTAAACTGATTCAGTACAGGCTGGGCAGAAAGCACTGGTTGTGCACAGACATCCAGCATGGTTGGTGCTACGTAGGTGTCTCCTGAAGTCAGTTCTCTGAAAAAGCAAGTGACTTGAGATGAAACAGTATTTATAGAGAAAAGGGAACAAATTCATCTTTGGAATGTGAACTTTGGTGGTAGTAGCCTAGTGGGTAACACACTCGCCTATGAACCAGAAGACCCGGGTTTGAATCCCACTAACTACCATTGTGTCCCTGAGCAAGACACTTAACCCTAAATTGCTCCAGGGAGACTGTCCCTGTAATACTGATTGTAAGTCTGTCATAAAAGCTGTAAATGTAAATGTAAACTTTCAGTCATTCAACAACAGTGCTAATTGATACAATATCATAAATGATGTTGCAATTAATGCACGGTCCACCGTCACCGGCAAAGCCACTATCTGGCCCAGGTCCAGAGTTTACACAAACATCCAACTCAGGCTGCATGTCCCTGGCCCAGACGCTGCCCTTTGGCCCACGTTTCGCACACGTGCAGCCCCGGGCCCCTGAGGGCGCGATTGATCCGTCGGTGTTTGGGTGGCCCCGCTCGTGCTGTGTGTGGCGCAACTCCGGCACCAGCCTTACGAGCCATGGAAGGAGCTGTTACCTGCTCAGTCACTTAATGAAGCCGCCAACACCGCTTTGAAAGGGGAGAGCGGCGGCTTGTGAACGGCTCCCCATAGATGAGTGTGTGTGTGTGTGTGTGTGCGTGTGTGTGTGTGTGTGTGCGTGTGTCTGGAGGAGGTGACCTGGGCTGCATGTGAGTGTGGATTCTGTAAAGCTGTGCTGGCCCTGGGGGAACAGCAGCACACCTTCCCAGGGAGCCACAGTCCAGCCAGCACCGCTCTCCACCTCCAGGTCCCCGGCCTTAATTGAGGAGGTGTAGATGTCTTCCATCTCCCGGGGAGTTTGGCCTGGGTGTGTTAGCGACCCCTCAGCTAAACACACAGATTAGCTCTCCGACCACCCCTGCAGCTCTTGTTCTGGAGGTTTTAAAAAGTCCAGCCAGTGCAATTATCTTTTATGATCTGCTAGAGTGCAGGGAGGTTGTGGGGTGGCCCAAGTGTTATTGGGTAAAGGAAAGAATGAAAAACATGAAAGAAAGAAGAACAGAAAGAAACAACTCAGCGTTCAGCGTTATTCTTTATCTGTAGGTGGTGGACAACATCTGACTTTTGTTTGAATATGACCGCGGGTTGGAAAAGTGCAGTTCTCAGCTGTCTATTGCCGGGCATCGAAGAGGCCATAAAGGCTGTGAGGGATGGTGACAGGGCCATTGCTCCGGGTGAGTTGTTGCCTGTTTTCCCCAGTGCTGGAGAAAGGTGAGTAAAGGCCGTACAGTAAATCTGCCGCGCGGCCAGTGGCAGTGGTCAATATATATACGCGCAGGGCCTCCCTTAACTGTTGTGTCGAGGGCCGGACCAGGAGGATCCGAGCGCAAATTCAGTGATCAGCGGGGGCAGGATGGACGGCCCTGCTGCGCTCATTAGGGAAGATGTACGCTGGTGTACGAGGCTGCTGACTGCACGCCCCCCATCCAATCACAGATGATGCCGCTTACGCCACTAATGAAAAGAACAGAGACAATCACTTAAAAAGGCCTCTGGGGCCAAGTATACAGACATACAGAAACCTTGTATTATTTTTTTCTCATATTTCAAGTAGAATTCATGTACACATTTACATTACATTTACATTTACAGCATTTATCAGACGCCCTTATCCAGAGCGACTTACAATCAGTATTACAGGGACAGTCCCCCCTGGAGCAATTTAGGGTTAAGTGTCTTGCTCAGGGACACAATGGTAGTAAGTGGGATTCAAACCCGGGTCTTCTGGTTCATAGGCGAGTGTGTTACCCACTAGGCTACTACCACCCTATGTACACAAACTATTCGCTATTGGAGATTTTACTATAAACCAGATTGTGATTATTCTATAGCAAGTAATGAAAAAGGTATAAAAATACAATGCATATTATAACTATTTTTATTATGTTAACAGCTTTGGTATTTCAATACCAAAAGGCATTTATATACACTGTAGGTAAACTATACGCCTAAATATAAAATACATACTTGCTTCCCATCTGAAACCAAATAATAATGTTGTTTTATAGACAATCCATTATTATTGATTCCAAGAATTTCATGTGGTCCAACATGTGTGTTTGGATTTGCAGGACATTTCATCTTATTCTTTGTCATTGACCCTGCTTTTGCAGAATAGCCGACTTAATGCACACATCACCTTGTAAAAATCTTGAAACCATCAAGCAGTTCTTCAAGTTTTTGAACCTTAAGGTCACTGTCAGCTGCTTGCAGCGGTGAATGTGTCTTTGTTTTCATCTGGCCATATGTTCCCCGTCCCCACAGAAGTGCTGCCTGTGAAGTATACTCCTTTTGCTGCGTGTGTAGCCCTGAGATGAAGGACGAGTTGAGTTGTTGATTTGCAGGTTGCTGTCTTCCATGTCCTAGAGCTGCCCTGCTGGGGAACATGCCTAAACTGGTGCCTGGTTTTCTCTTTTTTTTTTTTGGTCTTTTTTTCTGTCCCCTCCGTCTTTCCACCACACACAGGCTGGGAGTCGCATCTGTGTAGCGCACTAGAAATGTCTAGCAAGGAAGGGCAAACAAGCTGTGAAGACAAGAATATGGAAGCTGACAGAAATAAACAGGGCTGGGGGAAAACGGAGCACAAATGGGTCTGAGCAGGCAGCGCAGTGGCAGCCAGGCCCCCTGCATGGAGCCGCATGGCGAGCGCTGAAGACATCGTACTGGCATGGTGGCCCAGAGGCCTTTTAGACCCGGCCTTTCTACCTCTCCCTCCTCTGGTGCCGCTGCTGAGCTGTGTGCCTGTGTCTCTGTGTGTGTGTGTGTGTGTGTGTGTGTGTGTGTGTGTGTGTGTGTGTGTGATACGTAGTATACATAGAGCCCCCCTGCCCGCACGTGTTTGCCATGATTGGTTGCTCCTGCTGAAAATTTGCAGTGAGACCTTGATGTCCATAATCTGAGAAAGATTCAAATGAGATGAAGTTGATATGCAGGTGAAAGTGGCCATGGGGGTCAAAGGTAATAATAAGTTTTATGCTCAGATACATAATAGTGATACAGGCCAGTTTTCCAAGAAATGTTCCTAGTTAAATTAAGTTCTTAAGTTCTGCAAAAATGTACATACTGACGAAAGATAATTAAATCATTATATATGCAGAAGTGCATAAAAATGCTTCTAAATATTCACAGTTTGAATCAAGAATCAATGATGAAATCAACATTTGCATGCACTTGTTTTTTTCTTTCTTGGTAAATTCTTATTGCAAATCCATAATGTGAATCAAACCATTGACCTTATTCTGGCAAACAAACAAACAAACAAACAAACAAACAAACAAACAAACAAACAAACAAACAAACAGACAACAATGAACATTCTGCAGTAAATAGTGAGTCTTTGAGGCCATGGTCAAATTAAAGAAACAACTGCAAGCACGCACCACGGCCTCCTGGGAACGCTGTGCTTCAAGCGTCATTGTGCTGTACAGTACCAGAGCAAATGCCGAAATGACACAATGCTGCATTAAGATGCTTAAAGAGCTTTCTTTGTCCCCCTAAGTGCACATGTCCCTCCCTTTCGTTTCCCAGGGCAGGTGCACTCTCTCTCACTCTCTCTCTCTCTCTCTCTCTCTCTGTCTCTCTGCAGATATTAAACTCATTGCTGCTCTTTGGGAGAGGAAGTGAATTGAAAGTGCTGAAGTGTGGAGAGAGGAAGAAGGGAGAAAGCGATTAAGAAACACAACAAATGAAGCAGGAATAGATGGACGGCAAGGCAGACACAAGGCAGGAAAGGCAGGAGAACAGTGCTGAAAAGACTTGCTTTCTCTGGGTCTCCCTTTCGTTGTCTGTGGAACCTCCCTCTGCTCTGGGTCGAGGGGAAATAGAAGGAGCACGAGACTTACAGCGCTGCCACTGCGCCCAGGATGCAGTAAACCGACTCTGATTTGTGCCCAAAGCCATCAGCGTCACTCAGGCCGGCCTGTCAGAGTGCGAGAGCATCAAAGCCCGTGGTCTGGGAAGCCTGTCACAAACAGTAATGGATATCATTTCAAAAACACGGGGGGCCCACTGCTGCAGAGGCCACCGCGGTCGAGCGGGGTGAACCCTGCCCACATGTCCAGGCAGGTGAGACAGGACGTTTAAGTGCGGGGTTCCACTACCCACAATTCAGTTTCACACCTGACGCACCGAGGAGCACGAACGTCACCTGAGTGCGGTGGGGTCCTTTCAAAGCGCCACAGAACTACACAAAATGTGCCAAATATGTCAATATTCACGGTCTAATGATCTTTTCCCGCCAATTACCTAGTTTTACGCAAGTCAAAGTGACACCTGATCCTTCGGCACCCAGGCTCTTCTACTAAGTGCCACCACCCTCGCATCCACCAGCCTGCGCCAGGCCCAGAATTCTAATAGCCATTAACATCCCACCCGGTGGTGCGAGAATTCTGACATACAATCTGTCACTCCAGATTAGCGGCAGCGCCCGCTCGATCCCCCTCCGACTGTGTTTTGATGTCTCCATGGTTTAAATAGTGTCTCCCCCCACCGCTGGCCCACAGGCTCCACACGCAGCTCCGGGGGGGACAGACATTGACAAATCTCATTTGCTCTGTCATGGTGCCCTATCTGGGCAACACCGCGCGCTATTATTTTGTTTGTACATGTTGGTGGCTGGGCCAATGTGCGGCGTGGCGCAGTAGAACTCTGGGGTGCCTTCTGCGGAGCTGATGCTGCGGAGTCCGATGGACGTCAACCCGAGAAGATGAGTTATGTGCAAAACTATCCGCACAAAGGCTTATACTGGCCGCAACAGCGGAGGCGGAGCTCATGTCTCAGTCCTTCAGCATCATGAGAATCTCATTAGGTTTGCATGGAATGTAGTACAGTACTTCAGTCTAGCAGGTACAAAACATGTTATAACCGTGCAGAATGTTCCTCACAGCACCATGTCTTAAAGTAGATTATTTCATCTTTGCATGAAGTTACTGTTGTTTGTTTCGATGCATGAATTAGCACACGGTGTTTTGGGAGACACTTTTAAATTAGCACCCGTCGCTGGAGAGAATGTCGTGGGCAGGGCCTGTGATGAAGCCGACAACAGCACATGGTGATAATGACCTGCTACACGCCCAGACTCCTTGATTTGCACCCATCACATTTAAAAGGGCCAGGGGCCTGCAGGAGCGCAGGAGTGAAGACATACACATACATACACACACACACACACAGACAACAAACATGGACGTTCACGAACACACATGTCTCTGTGATGACATCACAGACTATGTTGAACAGAGCATGTATGCGATGGTATAGATGTATAGTGTAGATGTAACAGGATATTTCATTTCCGTAAATCTGCAAGCTTAATCTTAGCACTTAACTCGAAATGCATGATGGTATACATTTACATTATTTTTCTTATCAAGAGTAAGATTTTTATTAGTCTTATGAAGTATGCGTGAAGTTACCTAATTTATCTGATTTATTAATCTAATGTATTAAAATCATTCCTCCAGCCATCCATTCCTGCACATTGTAAAATCATAAAAAAACTGTTTCTTATCTGCCAATGTAGTGCTGTTCTGAAACTGTATTTTTCTTACTCATATAAAAAACCCCTTCACATCTACAAAGGTGAACTGGTTATAAAATAAAAAACAAACAAACCAATATTTCTTTGACATTGGTTACTTGCTCCTCTGCAGCGTATCTCAAATGATTCTGAAGGATTTTGTCTCTTTGAAGATGCAATAAACAAATATTATTAAGATTATTTTTTTCATATTTCCTCAGCCTACCAGGAAGAGTTTATAAACATCTGACCCCAGGACAGTGTGAGGCAAAAGAGGTCAGAGTAACATGGTGTGTGTGTGTGTGTGTGTGTATGTCACTGGAAAGATGAGACGGATGGACAGTTGATAAAAGTGCTTACGACTGCACTGCCACTTCTCCTTCTTCCCTCCTCTCTCTCTCTGTCCCTCCCTCCTTCTTCCCCTTGCCAGGCGCTTGCCTCTCGCATGCTCTCGTCAGCTAATTATCCAGAATTAGAATCTTCTTTCACACCAGCGGTGTCAATCTGCCTTAGCCTGATTTGTCATCTCTCGTGGCTGGGTGCTAAACCTATGACAGCTGATGAGCTGGAAGCAGGCAGATATTAATTGAAAGTGAAAAGCTGACAGGTCTGACATGGCAAAAAAAAAGAAGAAGAAGAAGAAGAAGAGGGAGAAGCAGCCACTCCTTTGTCTGAGTAGTAAAGAAGAGGACTGATGGATGGAACATTTTAAAGGGGGCAAACGAGTGGGCGACTGGGCCAATTTGAAAATTGGTGTCCAGGGAGAATGAGGGAAGGAAGCCAAGTGTGAGGGAACAGGTAGGTGTGATGTAGGCAGTAAACAAACTCATGCTTTCAGGGCATGTCTGCTGCCATCTCTCTTTGGTGCTCGCATCTTGTGATGCTGATGGTGATGACATCAGTATGTGTGCGTGTGTGTTGGCATTGGACTGACTGGTTGAGGGTGGGGGTTGTCCTAATGCAAGAATCTGGTTAAAAGTTAACGTGCCAGGCCACATTAATACACGCTGCATACGCGGTGGTGTGATGGGGTGATGGGTGGTTGCCACCTGTCTCTTCAGGCCAGATATGCGTCTGGGGGTGGAACTAGACTGGCTAAGTTCCACCTTCTTTCTACACTCCAATGCTTTCGACCCCTTGTGGGTCTGATTCAGATGATAAGGTTGTTTGTGTTTGGAATATCTGAACACATGGAAGCACACAGCTAACCCAGCATCAATTCTGCCACTTGGCACGGTTATGAACTTCCACCCTTATATTTGGATTGGACAGTAGGATCGAGATGAAAACAAACACTAGGGATACAAATGAAGGACAGTTGCACTCTGCATAAAAAAAGCATGTGTGACATGTAGCAGATGTTTCTGGCTTGAAGATGGGCTATTGTTGCTGGGCATTAAACCTAGATGGCTGCACATGCCAAAACATTTAGCTTTTTTAATGTTAAGTGCGAAATTATTGCTACTATTTTTTTAAATAAAAGAAAAATGCAACAACATGTGATTTTTTAAAATCATAGACTTCTACTTCTAATTGCAGTATTGAGGCAGTGGTGGTCTAGCGGTTAAATAATTGGCCCCGTGATCAGAGGGTTGCCTGTTTGAATCCCGGTCCGCCAAGGTGCCACTGAGCAAAGCACCGTCCCCACACACGGGCACCGTCCCCGGGCGCCTGTCATGGCTGCCCGCTGCTCACCAAGGGTCATGTGTTCAAAGCAGAGGACACATTTTGTTGTGTTACTGTGTGCTGGGCTGCAGTGTTTTACAAAGACAATTATTTAACATAATGATGTAATGTTTATTTAAGGAAATTAAGATCATAGCTAGATTGAAACAATTTTTAGATTTGAGTTAAATAGGCAGAGATTTTAACTTTCTATATGGCATAAAATCTCTTGATGTACACTGTCAGTCAAAGGTTTGGATGCACCTACTGTGTGGAGATTGTGGACACCAAAACTGAAGCTACTTTGAAGAACCTAATACAAGAAACATATAAAAAAAAATTTCCAGCAGGAGAAAGTGAAGTATGTTTGATGAATCTGTTTCTTCAGAGTCGACTCTTTTTATCTTCCTGTTTTGTTAAAAGCCGCTTCAAGAGATGCTCATTACTGGTACCCTATCATGAAATTTTCATTTTGTAAGATTATTTAACATTAATACGAGTTGCCCTAGTCCATTTCTAGCCACTGGTTCTGCAGTGGCTAGAAATGGTGATATGTATAAAGTGTGCGCAGCTCAGATGATTGTATTTGGAATTTGTCCCCTTCTGTCATCATAAGGGGAAAAGTTACCTCCCCTTTTCTTCAGCCCAGAGAATTTCACACCCCTCCCCTAAAACATTATTTCCACTGACCGTCATGGCTTCATAATGTGAGAAGCATTGCAATTGCTTGGTGATTGGATGAAAAAATGTGCACCGATATTTTTTCTGTCACACAAGACTTTGAAGAAACAATGGGTTAATTTGTTTCTGGAAAAACGTTGGCACGATTTCCTGTCTGTGCCAAACATTGTGTTTGCTGAATGGTGTTGATGATATGATTGCCGTGAATAGCCCCGCAACTACAGTGGAGGAAATAATTATTTGACCCATCGCTGATTTTGTAAGTTTGTCCAATGACAAAGAAATGAAAAGTCTCAGAACAGTATCATTTTAATGGTAGGTTTATTTTAACAGTGACAGATAGCACATCAAAAGGAAAATTGAAAAAAAAAAACTTTAAATAAAAGATAGAGACTGAGTTGCATTTCATTGAGTGAAATAAGTATTTGAACCCTCTAACAAAAAAAAAGACTTAATATTTAGTAGCAAAACCCTTGTTTGCAAGCACAGAGGTCAAACGTTTCTTGTAGTTGATGACCAAGTTTGCACACATTTTAGGAGGAATTTTGGTCCACTCCTCTTTGCACATCATCTCTAAATCACTAAGGTTTCGAGGCTGTCTCTGTGCAACTTTGAACTTCAGCTCCCTCCATAGGTTTTCTATTGGATTAAGGTCAGGAGACTGACTAGGCCACTCCATGACCTTAATGTGCTTCTTCTTGAGCCACTCCTTTGTTGCCTTTGCTGTATGTTTTGGGTCATTGTCGTGCTGGAACACCCATCCACGACCCATTTTCAATTTCCTGGCAGAGGGAAGGAGGTTGTCGCTCAGGATTTTACGATACATGGCTCTGTCTATTTTCCCGTTGAGGCGGTGAAGTTGTCCTGTGCCCTTGCCAGAAAAACACTCCCAAAGCAAAATGTTTCCACCTCCATGCTTGACAGTGGGGACGGTGTTTTGGGGGTCATAGGCAGCATTTTTCTTCCACCAAACACGGCGAGTTGAGTTAATGCCAAAGAGCTCAATTTTGGTCTCATCTGACCACAGCACCTTCTCCCAGTCACTCTCTGAATCATTCAGGTGTTCATTGGCAAACTTCAGACGGGCCTGCACATGTGACTTCTTGAGCAGGGGGACCTTGTGAGCACTGCAGGATTTTAATCCATTGCAATGTAATGTGTTTCCAATGGTTTTCTTGGTGACTGTGGTCCCAGCTACTTTGAGGTCATTAACTAACTCCTCCTGTGTAGTTCTAGGATGATTTCTCACCTTTCTCAAAATCATTGAGTCCCCACGAGGTGAGATCTTGCGTGGAGGCCCAGACCGAGGTCGATTGATGGTCATTTTGTGCTCCTTCCATTTTGGAACAATTGCAGCAACAGTTGTCACCTTCTCTCCCAGCTTCTTGCTAATGGTTTTGCATCTCATTCCAGCCTTGTGCAGGTCTACAATTTTGTCTCTGACATCCTTGGACAGCTCTTTGGTCTTTCCCATGTTGGAGAGTTTGGAGTCTGCCTGATTGATTGATTCTATGGACAGGTGTCTTTTATACAGGTGACTAGTTAAGACAGGTGTCATTAATGAGGGTGACTAATTGAGTAGGAGTGTCTAACCACTCTGTGCATCTTCACTTTTTCTATGTTAAAAATACTAGAACTGTAAGACCTATAACTTTAGACTATTTAGTTTTTCCTCCCTTATGTGTTAATCAAACCAAACAATTGTGGCCTTGTTGCACCCCTAATGCACAAATTGTACATCCCAATTACATTGAGTAGGCCAGGACTACCTACAACAACCAACTGGTCCCCTGTCGAAGGGCTGTTACTTCCCCACCCACAGGGATATACAGACAGGCAGATGGATGCGTGCAATTCACAGAATAAGCTGCAGAATAGTTTGAAGGGTGGAGTGGCCAGAGACAGATTCCTGACAAATGATACACAGCTTTATTGTGTTGGACACCATTACTTTACATGCTTTACGGCAGCTGAAGGATCCGTCCATTCCTTGCAGTTTTAATCACGGTAGCTGCTGTCATAAACTCTTCACGTCAGGCCAGTTTGAATGTCTGTAACCTTTTCACAAGTGCTGAGCTCCTTGCAATTATAGTTTTGTGCCTATAGAGGTATATTTTTTCCTCAGTGTAAATGCTATAGTTGCCTTAAATGGGCTCCCTGTGGTCGAAGTCTGGGCTTTGGTGCCGGTCAGTAAAAGCAGCTATGGCTCTCAGTAAATGTGAAGTTCAGCAGACCGGGTCCCTGGGTCATTACTGCCCAAAGCCCCCAGAAGTCCTTTGAGGGCGGACTCCAAATGAAAGACAAGTCCAACGGGCAAGAAAGCCCCCCCCCCCCCCCCCCCCCCATTCTTCTTTTGAACAAGCAGGAGAAGGAGAAAGAGGAGAAGAAGAAGTGTAGGAAGGCAGGGGGGGAAAGTCCCCCCCCCCCCTCCCCTTCTTTCTTACCTCCTTTCCGGCCTCTAGCCACTTGTCTGAAGAAAAGCCAATTTCGGAAAAATTCGCTGGAGTGGTTGTTTTATCAACAAGCGGGGACCATTGCCCTTATCCCTCTTTCATTTGGGCCTGGGGGTGGAGGAGGAGGAGAGAGGGGCTAAACAAAACAACAAGGAGGGAAACGTTAAAGAAAAGAGAGGGAGGCAGAATAGAAAGAGGCTGGAGAGACAGCTGTTGGGGAGGTTAGTTGGAGATTTCCAACCATTAACTTCAGGCTAAGCCCTGAGCCCTGACCTCCCCCCATCCTGCACTTCAGCCAAACAAGGGCCAGAGGAGGTCCAGGTCCAGACATGAAAAGAGACAGGGGCAGGCTTGATCTAGTTCTCCAACGCTCAGAAGTAGGGCCCACAATGGTCCAGAGAAAGAGAGCGGCCAGGCCAAAGACAGAGGCCGGGTGAGCCGGAGCGAGGGAAGGGTGGGCAGATTGATGGGGTGGGGGTCCGTGCAGGGGTGGCGGTGTAGAGTGAAGGAGAGTTTGGGGCGGGGTGGGGGGCTGTGGGGGTCTCTCCTTTTCAAAGGCAGGATAAACAAGGAAATGAGTCGGTAATCATTTCCAGAAATTGCCTTCCCTCTTCCTCTTCTCCTACGGCAGACTCTCAGCCTCCATTCATTAGGGCTGCTGGGCTGATTAAAGCGTTTCGGCTTCAGATGCAGACGCGGGCCGGCCGGCCCCGGCTTCCAGCTCAGGGCCCGGCCCAGTCTGCAAGGACAGGAGGCCAGTGGGCTTTCTCAGTGTGTGTGTTTGTAGGGGTGTGTGAGGAAGGTTAAGGGGGCGCTGGCCACTCTACTTTCTTCTCCTGCTTCTTGTTACACAGCCAGCTCTTATTGGCCGTAGTTTTGATTTGTATGGTGGCACAGGTGCTAGGTTTGGGTCGGGAAAATTGGATGTTGCAGTGGAGTTTGCCTTCCCATTTCATGCACACATCAAAGACCTTTCTGAGAAGATGGTGGGGGGGCAACCTTGCCAGACATGAACTGAGAAACACAGACCGGTTTATGACTGCTAATCAGAATGTATTTGTCTGCATCATTGGAAGGAGCCTAGTGCTGGGTCAAACGTCCTGTCTAATAGGCCTACACTGGGCGCATTCTTCAGCAAGTGGCTTCTGAGGTCCCCAGTTTATGCTTCAGTAGACCTGCGTCTCCTGCTAAACCTGCACTGACGCCAGGAGGTCATAAAGGGCTGAGCCATTGATTGGTTCCCTGAACGTAGGAATCTATTCGAACCGCTGCTTTGTCAGGCAGAATGAGGAGCCTTGGTGACCTTTGACAGGCAAGTCTGGCAGGTAGGGAGGACTTATACAGAAAAGCTAAATTCTGCAGTGTGCCTTTGTGGCAGCCTGTTAGTCCTGAGAATCGAAAGCATTGTTAATCGTATGATGTCTGTAATGAAATGAATGGTCACAGCATTAAATAATAAGTCTTTCTTTTGTATCAAAAAGTGAAGAATTGTTTGTTATAAAACTCAGCCCCCCTTTTTTTGTTTAAACCAGAAACTTTCCAGTGCTAATTGCAAATCCCCTTGGGTAAATTAAAGAAGCCATTTGTTCAGTTCAACGTCTTCATTGCAGAATGGGCCTATTTATCACAGAGATTAATATATTAGTGTGAACCTCAACTGGATGAGGACTGTGAGCCCTGATGACAGCGGGGCCGAGAACAGAGGGCCTCCTCTTGCAGCTCGTCTCCCAGGCCTGCCATTTCCTTCCTATGAGGTAATGAGACCAGCTCTGGCAGAGCGTGATCAATGTCATCCTCGGGCCACTAGACCTCGAGCTGCTGCGCATTCTCAAGTCTGAGGGCTTTCACTGGAGCAGGATGCAACCTGTGGGGGCCACGGCTACAAACAACCGCACACCGGCTCCGCTTTTAATGGAATTTTTTTCTCCTGCAACATGGACTCACAAGGCCACTGGCAGGCGTTCAAAAAGACGCCAGATTACCCGTGGCAACCGCATCCATCTTGCTGACCTTGAGTCCAACAAGCACTTTTCAGTGCGCTCACCTGAAAGAGCTGCACCAGATACACGGTGCAGCTACGTCATCTGAGGCGGTAGGAAAATGAGAAATATAGATCCCCTACATTCATGCAGAGAATACTGAACCTTTAAGAAGAATATTGCTATTGGAACATGTCCCGTGTTGTAGGTGTTGGGGTATAGACAACTGTTGGCAGCATAGAAACACCAGAAAACAGGCTGCTAGAACTCAGTGGGACTGGTCACCAATAGACATGCTGTCACAATATTTCACAATATGTGTTCTAAGCAAATTATATATCTTTCACTATTTGTGTATAGAACAGCATATATAGTCATGTATAGCCTTTGTATAAATGACTACATCTATTTTTATTAATTTATTTTTGTACATTGTTTATTCTAATTATTAGGTATGGATGATTAGGTATGGTGTGAGATGGCTGTTTGCATTATGGAGATAAAATAATTAATATAATTCATTTCTAAATATGGTGACATTGAAAAAATATGTTGTTACGAAGGAGATATATGCAGAGGTTGAGGGTTGCTTGCATATTTCTCTGAGAGAACATAATTCCTGAACATGCATTTAAATAACTTTTTTATATTTATGACACAAATTGTTTTTTTTTAACTATTTCGGTTTAAGTTTGCATATTGTGTATTTAGTGCTACAAATTCAATTATTTATTTTAATATTTCACAGCATTTCCTGGCACTGGCAAAACAAAATGCAAATTCAAAAAATGTTGGGAAATATTGCCACTGTCCATGCCATAAATTACATCTATGTTTGTATGTTCTGAAAAGGTCACTTCTCCCCAAGGATGAGCAGCAGCTTCAACCTCATCCTTGCTTTCCACTGTACAGTAGACCCTATTTGGTCTTGCAGTGGTCATGCCTGCATGTGTTTAGTTTATAATATTTTGAGAAAAACAAAACTGGGAGGCATTTTTCCCCTTTTTACATGCGAGGAAGTGTTAGTGTTTTATGGGTTTCATATGACACGACAGGCACATTTTAAGATGTTGTAGACACAGCGGTAAAAGAGAAGTCTGCCCTCCCCTGCATTAAGTGCTTCTGTGATCTCGTCCATATTTATAGATGCTGTCTTGTGTCACATGGCTTCCATTTCTTCACTTGCGGGGACCCCCTGTGACCGCTTTTACAAGCAGAGGAGTGGAAGGGTCACAAGATTTGCTGTTAGGCCCCGGCCTGCAGGGAATGGCTGGCGGGGGCTTACTGGCCTATCACTCTCTGCGAAGTTCATCCACCGTGGACACCAGCTGCCCTATAAACTATAGTTATAGTTCTGGTGTGAAGAAAAGAATGTCAGGCTTAGAGGGAGTGTGGTGCTACACTGCAAAACACTTTTTATGATGTTACTGTACACTCTGTAAGCAGTTCTGCTGCCAATACTTGACATGTTTGAACCACGAAGTAAGCTTCGAAGGACCAATTTCATTGGATATTCTGCAATAAGCATGATCCTCCTGGGTGTATCAGTGACAGCAGTCAAAATCACATCAAGCTTGCTTACCAACTGCTAGACAATATCTTGGCCTGACTTGTAACCTAGTGTTACCAACAAGTGCACAACATAGGAACTCTTTTAGGCTTAGTGGAAAACCAGAGGGTTTAAAGGTAAACAGCTGAGTGTGAAATACTGTCATCACATCAAAAGTTTGCCACTTTAAAAAGCCTAAAATATGAATTAAAAATTTTTTAGGTGTTATTTCATCAAAGCAAACTACAATAATGTGCCTGAACACATTTTACCAGGATTTGTTGCATGCTATGGAAATTAAAGCAAGTTATCTTTAGTTTTTCTTATGCCCAGTGGACAGTGCACTTTTGATTTAGGGAGGCTATTATGGAGCAGTTAGACAGTCTAGGACCAGACATGTTAGCCAAGTCTGGACCTGATTCATGGTGCTGAGACATGGTACACCATCAGGCTATCAAGACCACCAGGTCAGGGGCAAAACCCATTTGAAATGCCCATAAGTAAGAAGGGGTATTGGTTCAGGCAGGACGGCGGACAGACTGCAGGACGGTAGGAATGTCAGGGGCCCCTGGATCTACTTCACCTCTTCTCTGAGGCCACGGTCTCCCTCCGCATCCCCACCGGCCTTCTGATCCATGTGGTGTGACTGAGCGTTTTAGTGGGCACTAAAAATACACAGTTAAACAGTGTTTTTAAAAGATCCCTAAAAGCATTTTTCCTCTCGGGGGCTGGCACTTCTTTAAGTGTGATCGAGTTTCATTGGTTATCTGAGAGCACCTGGGGAGGGGGCATGAGCAGGGACCTCAGCGCTGCTCCCACACAGAGCTTAGCAGAAGCAGCTTCCCTTGTAAAAAAGTGCAGGCTGGCAAAAAAACTATCAGATTTATTGGTTTAATTAAAAGTATGAACTGTCTGTCCACCACAGGGTTTGACCCCAGACCGTCTTAAGCAGGTTATCCCCATGTCCACAGGGGACAATCTCCTTGTGCCCTTAACACAGTCACCCTTACCCTCTGTGCAAGCCTTAACCAGTTCCATATATATTTATATATGTCCATGCACTGTTGTATGATAAAAATTACTTTAACAATGCGTTGTAAAATTCACAAGTACAGGTCACACTGCTGAAAATCCCCTGTCAGATGTCAGGTATCACATGTATCGCTGTGTTTTTATCCTCACAGCATTTGGGGAGTGAATCTCTCACTCTGACAGCCTCACTGACCCCGCTTCTGTTATTGAATCGTTGGGGCTTCTCATCCCTTCAGATCCGGTGGGGGCTGTGGTGGGCAAGCATGCCGGGGTCAGTGTGAACAAGGAGGCCTTTGCCTCTTTTTTCTCTCCCTCTCTGTCCTACATCTCGTAAAATTAATTTTTATTTGTGCTTGCGGCCTTTTATAGTCTATTTTCTGTGCGCCTGAAAGGATTTGAAAGGAGTCAGAAAAAATAACACCCCCTCTTGAGTCCAGGCTGGGGAAAGAAGCACAGGGGTCAAGACATGATGGGGGTTCAGAGGTCAGCCAGGTAATAGAGAGGGGAGAGATGAGCTGGGCTTTAAAAATGCATTTATATACTATTTAGAATTAGTAAATTATGATTTTTTAAAAGGAAGTGTGCAGTTGTGCATATAATGAAATACACAACAGGTAAGAAGTTAAACAGTAATGTTAGTAATGTTTAAAACAATGGTTTTCAACATAATATAGTCTGTAGTAACAGGTTATTTTCCCACATATTTTCCACATAAGATTTATCAGGCGTGTTTAGTACATTGACATTCACTTTGCATGGCTGAGCCCTGCTGGATGGATCTAGACAAAAGCTATTTAAAAAATGGAAATGATGCAGTTAATCTATTCTAATGTGTATTTCTAATGTAGTTCAAATTTGAAAATATTTCTGAGGGTGTGGCCAAACTTCTAGCTAGTGTGTTCAAGTTAATTTGCAGAAATACATGTAATTTACTGAATTTTAATTCATGTTCTTATTTTCAACCGCATGTCCCAAAATTACATGTTTTTTTTATTTGCATTGCAACCTTGCTCCCTCAAAAACGCTGTGGTCTGTAATGGAGGAGACCGGATACGTGTTTGAATAGATTACACCAGTGTCTGGCTAGTCACAGCAAAGCCTCTTATTCTACCATACAAACAAAAGAAGGCTTGTTTTAATGCAAGTCGCTTTTGTCATCATGAATCCAATCAGGGCCGAGAGCTGGCCCTCTGTTTTTGTGTTATGCTGGCCGGCTGTTTAAGCCATTGGGCGGAGGTCCTGGGTTATTAGTGATTAATATTGCCCTGCTGTAATTATGTTAATCTGGAGTGATGGGATTGCTGAAGGGACATGGGGGAACCTCATCAATCCACCCACACTGTAATGCAGTTATCTGCGGTAGACAGCGTCCGCACTCTAAAAAACCCTGCTTTTCACCTGTACTGCTGAAAGTTAAAGCTCTCTCAGATATGGTGTGTGTGTGTGTGTGTGTGTGTGTGTGTGTGTGTGTGTGTGTATGTGTGTGTGTATATATTATATACACACACACACACACACACACATATATATATATATGTATGTGTGTGTGTGTATAATATATATATAATTTTTAATTTATTTTTTTCATATCATTTCGTATCATCAAAATTCTTGATTAGTAAGGTCCCTGATTTGAAACCTTAAAAAATTTATATTTGTTTATACAGCAACAGCATTTTTTTGTGATTTTAGACTAGTCATTTAATAAAGCTTTCGGGAATTTAGATATATATTTCTTGATGACCAACTCTAGAATCCCTGGGTAATCCCTGCTTTTTCAGGCTGGTGGTGACTGTGCACTGGCTAAGTGGGCTTCACTGAAATGCAGCCATAATAAGTCAGTATGTGGTGTAACCAGAAGGGAAGTGCTGAAAGAAGAATAAGAACCTCCCCCCTGCTGAATTAAGGGTTTATGTTTCACTTCAGCACGTTGTGTCCCCCTGAGGACATTACCTCCTTCAGCTCTTCATCACGCAGATATATGTTTTCTGTATCATGTGTCCATGGTTGGCCATGCAAGTCCAGTGGGATACAATTCTCCCAGTTGTTTTAAACATTCTGGATGCACCTCTGCTCCCTAAATAGTTATATAAAAATGGGGGTTTATTAAAACTGAGATTATTTTGGATGAGTATCCAGTGTCACCTCTGATGTGGTCATAATCTCTAACCACAGCTCCTTGCTGTAATCCATAAAAATCCTTAAAAAGAGCCAAGGAGAGAAGATGACACCGTTCAGCCTTTAATCTCACATCTTTGTCACTCTGATCCTGGTGTTATGGCTTGGGCCGAGTAAACTCCTCTCCCTTGGGGGATTACAGCTACCTGTCTTCCCTCAGACCGTACAGCACAGTTGTACACAGAAGCAGAACCGCTGGAACACCAAACGTTTTGGTGTTTGGGGACATTTCGTAACTTGGCCCAGATCTGGGAAGTGATATGCACGTCCTGTTGAAATTAATGGACGAACCGTCTCCTGTTCCCATGGTGGTGCGAGGAAGTGAAACGCCACGGCCCATGCCAATCAATTCCCTTTTTCTAGTATCAATCCATATTCTTCCTGGCCACTGGCCCGGCTGTGCATAACGTCAGAGCTGAGAGGAGGCGGTAAGTGAAAGAAAGACGATCAGGTTGCATGTTTCTGTCCAGAGAGTGCATGCTGACCTGTTACATGTCAGACTGTTGCTTATGTGTTTGTATGAGTCAGAAACGAGCATTTTTGGAAGGATGGTGCTCTGAACTTTGGGAGAAATGATCTATCATGTTGATGAAGTGCTTATGCTCCAGATGACCTTTTAAAATAATATTAATTTATTTAAATATAAAGTATCGCATACACTAGCAACTAGATGCCAGAAGTCCAGTAACTAAAATTATTAGTAAATGTCCTTTTTTCACCACCTTTTTGAGGTGCATGGGGTACATGGGGTACATTGGAAGAAGTTTTATTTACAAAGATGTGTCCTAGTCTGTTCTTTGTAATGTTTCTGCGATAACAGTCTCATATTGGCTTCTCCTGTGATTCAGTTTGTATCTGGCAGCACATCACATTTCGCTTTAAATATATTGCACAGTTACACGACATTGCTAAAATTTGGAAATGCCTTTGCCCCGTGGCTTTCCCCGCAATTTGGGCCCGTATACGTTATCAGGAGACGTAATTCATGCCTAATTGGTTGCCTCCAGGTTCCAACTACAGTGTCTCCGTTCTCGAGCGTGACCCCTTCTGTGAACGCATTTATGACAGATATTGATCTCCAGTTGTCTTCTACGGGTTTTGTTTTCTGGCAGGCCTGATCATATCTCCTAACCGAGCATAGTTCCAAGCGGATGGCTTCGGCGCGGGAAACACGAGAGCCACCGATCTCGCCCCGACGTGATGCGAAAGCAGAACCGACCTGGCCCGGACAGCAAGTGTAATTACGAGCCGTCCTCTGTTTCAGCGGAGCAAACGCTCCTCGCGGAGGGGGGAACTTTCTCTCCCTTACGCCTCGGGAACCTCCGGTACAAGTGCCAAAGAGGGTCACCGTTTAATAATGAACAGGTCGAGCCCCGCTGTAACAGATACATGCACCTGCTTTGTGCGTCAGTCAATTACTTAATTAGAACTCCCCCCCTGGGGAAAGCCAATACCTGCCCCATAGAAACGCCACTGGTCTCCCATCCATGTGAACGGATGGACTGAGCCGTCTGGCACACAAACAGCTACCTGTGTCGGAAAAAAAAGATACATAAAACGGATGTGGTGTCGCTCACGTGGATCGGGTGCCCATGGGCGCCTGTGGGAAATCTGGACAACGCTCTGCTTGGGTACGACAAATTAGGGCCGGGCGTTCTTCCCACAGAGCTCGACGGAAAGAGATCTGTGGAACCAGATCAGGGATCTCAGTTCTCCCAGCCTCCCACCCTGCGAGGAAGGGTCAGCGGCAGGGGCAGTCCCACTGACAGACAGGCATCCGTACCCAGTCTGCCATAAAGTCATCAGCAGCTGTTTGCGAGGCTCTGGTTACTTTCAGCAAACTGATCTGGGATCAGCTCTCTGCATCCGAGCCTAAACTTAAACTATTAAGACCAGGCTTTGGATCTGCTTTGGGACCCCTGACAGGAATCTGTGGGAGTGGCTCCTGCCAGTCGGGACACAGAGAACCAATCACTGACACCTCTGCCGTTATTTAGCCGTGGCCTTTAGTCTCTGGGAGACCGACGACCATCAAGTGGGAGGGGCAGCTCGCACCTCTGGGATGCCAAAGCCGTATGTCTTCATTTTTACTCCTTCTGTCCTCCCACACTCACCCCCTCCCTCATGTCATGGGATGGAAATAACAATTAACCCCCCCACCCTGAATCCCAACGGATCCTCATATGTGAGATGTTTTACTACACAGCAAAATCAATCGCAGCTTATTAATAACAACAGCAGTGTAAATCACTGGAACGATGGTGGAGAATAAGAATAAACAGAAAGAAAGAAAGAAAGAAAGAAAGAAAGAAAGAAAGAAAGAAAGAAACACAGGAAATGAAATGGGATGGTTCTCGCATGCTCCTAAAAATCAATTTTCACACATTAGAACTATTAGCTTATTGAGAAGTGGGTGATGGATTATGAGTGCTGGAGAACTGGCTCGGATATGTTGTGGACTTTAGCTGCTGAGTTGATTACTGTGTTCCGTGTAGAAATGGTTCTAACAGGGCATTTCATTTAAGCACGTGGATGTTGGGGGCATCTGGAATTCCCCCTTGAAGTTGCACTTCAGAGTACAGTAATGCACAGTACTGCTCTAGCTCAAAATGGCTTACAAATGCAAATAGCTTATAAAAGGTATTGATAACAGTTACCTTCCGACTTAAAAATTACAATGCTGTCAACTTGGTAGTGACATCATTCCCGACTATCATAATTTTAAGATAAGATAAGATGACCCTTTATTAATCCCAGAAGTGGAAATTTTACATAGTTTAAACAGAAAGTGGACAGTACAAGATATGCACAGAGAATATGCCAACCGTATAATATAAAAAGGTCACTATAGAAATAAATAGTATAGAAAAAAAGTGTACATATGTTTCATGAAAAACACTATGGTGTGTTATCTGTGAGTTTTTTTTAGTCTATGGATGTATGTGTGGTCAGCTGTTGTAGAGCCTGACAGTGGTTGGCAGGAACACCTTCTGAATCTCTCAGTCCCACGTCGTAGGTGCTGCAGCCTGCCACTGAACGAGCTGCTCAGTGCTGTCAGGCTTCTTCTGCATGAGGTGGGAGATGTTGTCCAACAGGGATGACAGCTTAGGCACCATTCTCCTGTCACTCACCACCTCCACTGGGTCCAGAGGGCATCCCAGAAGAGAGCTGGCCCTCCGGATCAGCCTGCTCAATCTCTTCCTGTCCCCAGCAGAGATGCTGCCTCCCCAGCAGACCACACCATAAAAGATGGCTGAGGCATAAAAGGACTTTAAAAGTGGGACCCTTTAAGCTCTAATATGTGACATCTGAAGCAAATAGAAAGGTCAAGATATTTTTAATAGTTAAGTCATTTTAATTCTAAATTGAATTCACACATTCATACATTTACAGTCAACATGTGAACAAAATGTTTCTGGGTAAGGGAAAGTGGTGATTAATTTGTAATGACTATAAAACTGACCGGCCAAATCTTGCCTTTGAATCATCGCTAACTTTTTTTGTGTGGGGAAAACACACCACAAACACATAGTTTCCATTCTTCTTGTACCTGTCTTAAAATGCAAATTATAGTTCTGCTGTGTCCAGCTCCTACTGGCAACCAATGTTCAATGCATCTCTGTTAAAATCCAATTTGCTATACCCCTGTCCACTGAATTATAATTTTTTTAGATGGTAGCTCTGTATTATGTGTCTGCTTATTTGTCTGTAGACCCACCCTGAAGTGCCACAATTAGTGCCCAGAAACCACGACCTACAGCAGAGTCTTCCCAGATAAGGATACATGCCTGTGTCGCTTGAATGATAGTAGATGGCTAAGAGAGAGTGAGGAACAGGACAGATCCAGACACCCCTGACCGTCGAGCCCCTTGGAGTGAGAGAAGCCGGAGTGCTTGCAGAGAGTTTCCTAGCTGCTAATAAACTTAATGCAGTAATCGGAGGGAAAGCTATTAATGAGAGCGCTTTCACTCTGACATCTCAGACACCGTAATGCCAGCCGAGCGTCTCCCAGGCTGTGCCTTAATCCATCACCGGCCACAGTAACCCAATTAGGGCCTGACACTTACTTTTATCTGCTTACTTTGGTGCTGCGGACCTGAAAAACACAGACATGTGATTCTGTCTCCATCGCTCTCAATTCTTTCAAAGATATTTCAGATATCAAAGATATTTAGAGCTGCGGAAACTGCTCCACTTCTGTGCAGGCATGAGGTGACAAGATTTGTCTTTATTTTGTCTTTATGAACTAATGTCAGTAGAAAAGAAAATGACAAAAAAGCATTAATTATTAATGCATTATCAATATAATAACTAAGTAACTACACCCTCAGCAGGCTTTTTTCAGGCTTTTGACTGAACAGTTTTTACTTTTAGATTTCTACATTTGTGCTTTGTATTTTATGTTATGTTTTAATTCTTATAATTTAATTTAATTCTTGTGATGTTATGTGCATTAAGATGTTGGATTCAATAAGATAAAATACAAGAGTACAAAATAATCGATTTATTTCTATATCTAACTTCAGATAAGATCCACAGTAGCTGTCATTTGATGTTGTGTAATTAAGGCACATTGACACTCTCCACCCACTCTATACCAGTATAAGCCCCTGCCTCGAAATACTTAACCCAAGCTCTCCTCACCATGCATTTTTCATGGCTGCGATTTTTTTTCTGCAGTATTTATGGTCCACTCTCATGCATTCAGAAACAATGCTTGACTTCTCGCAGGCGTCTGGCGAGGAAGTTCTCCAGCTGCCAGCAGGCTAAGCTGCCGATGAAGGCCTGTTAAAAGTCAGCGATGGCCTGCAGTGGCTCCCTGATGGCTTTTTCCATGCAGTGCTGAACTTTCATGCTGAGCTTCGCAACATGCACTGCGTGGATAAGAGCGTCTTTTACTCGGCTCTGGCATTAATGTTGCAATTTAAACAATTAAAGCGAACAAAGGCAGCCATGATTACTCAGATAATCGCTTGATGTGCCAGTTTTGCTTCATAATTTGATAAAACATAAATGCTCTTCCTTGGAAATCACTTTTTCAAAAACATCACAGCGGAAATAATTGTGCAAACATCTGATTGCTCCTCTCAGGGAGCTGCATACAAAGTATCGATGTTGTCAACAGAACGCCGGCTTCCGTTTTCAGATGCATAACTGTAAATTTATGGATTTTTTTTTGTTAATCGTGAAATTTTGTCCCAGTAATCTGCAATCTGTGTGACATCCAGTGGCATTCCTCTTAAGGAAATCCAGTCACCCCACCGCACATTTCTTATTGCTTGTGCATCATAAACAGTGGCTCATCTGTTGCCGACTGGGCTCATTTTTTGATCATCCAGCCGTGTATCTCTCTTCAGGGGTGCATGTTTTGGCAGGAAGGTCAGCCATACAGAAAGCCAAGGAAATTAAACGATCTGAAATATCTAACAAGGCCCTTAAGCCAGGGGAGGCTTAAGCTCATGGATGATATTAAATACGGGTATCCACCTGAACTCCTGACCTGCTCAAATTGAGTATCAGTGGATGAGTGGAGTTGGTCGAAGGAGGGGGGGCATGTGCGCCGGGCTGAATGGTGCGGATTACTCTTATTTACGTATCATGTAAAAGGGGAAAAGGGGATTTGCGCTGTTCCTCCCCAGCGTGGAGGGGAATCTGGTTAGGGGGGATAAGACCAGGAGCTCAGAGGACGCTGCCACTGTCATCTGACCTTTTGTTCTCCCTCTCTCTCTCTCTCTCTCTCTCTCTCTCTCCCCATCATCTGTTTTTTGTGTGCTCTCTCTCTCTCTCTCTCTCTCTCTCTCTCTCTCTCCAGCGCTCCCTTGTCAAACACAGCTCCCACACTCGGGGCCTCTGCAGCATCGGGTGTCACCCGGCAGAGACACGGCGAGGCGGTCCGCAGCGTGGTGAGCGGAAAGCTCCGCTGCACTCTCAAGTGCTGTAAGTGCCCCGGTGTCGTCTTACAAGAAACACTTATTGCATTTAGTATTGAGCATGATTTTATGAAAAATTCATGCTGTTATTGTGTTTGCTGTGTATGTACTGGGCATGTACTTTGGGCACTTGTGTGTGTGTGTGTGTGTGTGTGCGCGAGGCTGTGTATTATGTATTTGTTTTTTTTTTTATTCACCTTGTTCGCCAGGGTCGGAGTGGAGTGCGTACCTGGTGATGCATCATCATGTATCATCAACCGCCTCCTGTCTTCTGCTCGACGTACAGCCAATGAATCGATGCGTGATTCCTGCCAGCTGTATTGGGAATCATTAGGGCTCAGCCCTCTCTCCATTTCCAGCATTACTGCTCCATATTCCCCACTGGTTCGAAGGCATATTGACTGCACTATTGGCAAAGCAATACTGTTGGAAAAAAGAACCCCAGTTTAAAGTGAAACAGTACACACAGCAGTATAGTGGTGAGCACAAGCGAGCCAAAGGGATGACATACCATAACTTTAATGCGCCTCAGTGGGTATAGTGGGTGCAGGCATTAGACCTTAAAAAATGGCGCTTGGAAAGCACTTCGCTGTTTATCTGAAGATCATACCGCTGATAGCCTTTTGTAAAGCGTTTAGATGATATTTCCTTACACAAAGGATTAGCAGCTCTAAATATAGGTAAAAAAAAATAGATATCCTGGATTATTTGTCGGGGATTAGGATTCATAATAACAAAACCATATTAATCCAAAAAAGGTTACACTGATCTGGTTATGGTTAAAATGGGATTACACGAGAGTCTGTGTTCTTTTTTGATTCTCTAAATCAAACCGGTTTTGAACCGTTTTATTTTTAGCATTTCTCTCTTTTTTTTTAAAGTATACATTTTATTTGTATGTGTGCACATTTTAAACACTTACTGGGAGCAAGACAGAGGTTAGCTGTCACCTTTAAATAAGCGAAGAAATATATATTCCAGGCCGTGCTGTGGTAATTAAGACTTCCAGGCGTCCTTTCAGCAGTTTTTAATGCGCTGCAACTCAGAAGACCCTCCTGTGCCTCCTCATTTGTCATGCAGGCCCCAGCACATTTGTTTCTGTATTCAACTGGGAATTCAACTGGGAAGTCAAACTCTTAATCCAGTTCATCGCTGCCACAGGTGTTGCAGGTCAGCCCAAAGTGGTGGGGGTCAAGCGCAACGTGTGCAAGGCCAGATCCAGCCGTATGCAAAGCAGGACCTGCAGACCTGAAATGCGCTTCCTTCAAACACGCGGACACGTAGCTATGAGACCATTAACATGTGACGCGCATTTGAAAAAACAGAAAGGTGGTGGTGGTTATGGGTGAGGGGTGATGGGAAGGCAAGCAAACCCCCCGATGTGGTGTGGAATCACTTTTCTGTTAAAATGTCGGCTCCGCATGTCAGAATCAGTGGGGTCAAGTTGAGGAGAGCGGCATGGGGACTGACTGGGAGGAAACTGTTTCACTCTGGAGGACCTGAAATGGTAAATCTTATGTGATGGAGGGCCTGGTCAAGCAGAGCACGGAGGTGTTGTACCCCCTGAGTGGGAGGTGATCAAATGAGACCAAAACAGCCAGACTCAGAAAAACCTGGTGTGACATGAGGTGGACACAGCCAGCAGTGATCCAAACTTATGTAATGCACTTCAATACATTATTTCTAATACTTCTCATACTACTTTCCTTATTATTATTGTTGTTGTTTTTATTAAAAAAAAAAATACTACTTGTACTATGCATGTTTCTTTTTTATTCTTTGAAAATAGGTAAAAAGTATGCAAATGATTTAAATCAGATTTAAATCTCTGTAATAACTATTTAAGCCAGGAAAATGAAATTCTGTATTCACTGGTAAATCTATTTTGTGTCGCAGACCCACCGTCCCACCATATGAGAGTGTAAAACGCATCTGTGTGTGTATGAGGTCAGGACTGTGGTGCATAACTACTCTTTATTGCTCGAAACATGTAAAGTAAAGTGGCGACACTGTAAAAGAGACAATGTAGGGAGAACAAGGTGTTCCTTCAGACCTTGAGTAAATAAATGCACCATGCCATAAAAACATTGTGCCATTATACACAGACACACACACTTACACAGGCCCCATTCTTATCGTAAAAAGGCATAGCAGCAAACACCAGTCAGACACAGAGGCTGACACACTTGAAATTGAAGATACGCCACTCTCCCAGTTTATGGTGTGATGTTTTTTTTTCTGAGTACCTTATCTACAGCAATCAGAAAATTTCAAGATGACTCAAGGCTCCAGGCTCTCTCTCCCACTCTCTTTCGGAAGTGCCATAAAGTTAATGGACTCCCATCCAGACGTGGCTGGTTAGTTCCATAGCCATGGAGACGGCTGGGCCAGCATGTATACCTCCACTTCCAGTCAACTTCCTCCACCATGGGGAACGGTTCTCCAGATCATGCACATTTAGGACAAGTTCTGCTCAGATCAGACAAGCTACATGCATGCTACATGCATGGCATGGGAAGAAATGTGTTGATGTGATGTTCTCAGCATTGGAAGTTATGCAATATGTTTTGTCTTTACATATTTCTTAATCCTTAGTGTATATAATAAAATTGGCACAGGTCATGGACTTTCATTAAATTAGTCTGTTCTAAAATGGGTTTAAATGGACAGGCTGTGATATGTTCTCCGGCTTCTGCCAGAGTGCATCTGAACAGAAAACCTCAACACAAAATAATGGATGGCAGTGGGGAGGCTCTAACAAAGCATATGTGAAAGAGAACCTCTTAAATATAATTTTATAAAAAACAAAGTGAAAAAAATAAATCACAGACACTATTCTGTTAAACATTAACCTCTGAAAACGTTGTTACAGGCATTATATTTCAATAGTGGTGAATGAGCCTCTTTTACCAAAAAATAAACTTGCACATTTGTTTCATGATAATGGTTTAAAGTGTTTTTTTTCTTCTGCTGAGTACAATGATTAGGAATAATTACCATTGTATCTTAGATATCACAAAAATAAAATATTGCCTTTTAATATTCTGACCCAGCTACTAGAAGTGTGAATCTGTGTACATATTCAGGTGCTGTAAAATAATTCCTCTCAGCAGTTATGAAGATGCTCTCACAATAGTAAGAGGTTATGGATTGAAAAGCATCGTTACCCCTTTACCAGAAGAAGCATTAAAGGGCCTTTATTATCCAATCATCTTCACAAACACAGTGCAGATGGAATGGAGGAGTGCAGGAAAACATTCTGAGTGAGCCAGGCCACATTAAAGCCTCTTTCAATGTCCCTCCTGGCGGCATGGTCATTTGCATTAATAACAGCTTCAGCAGCCCTCCCCCATCCCCCACCCTCTATTTGAGAATAATAGAGCATACATGGATTAAGTTTTTTTTTTAAGTGTTTGGGAGGAAATTTAGCATGCAAGTGGCAGGCTAATTTTAATTATAATGTAAGCCAATTAGCTTATGCACATTTTGGTCAAGCTGGTTACTAAAGGATGTAGCATGCATTAATAAGCAATAAACTGCTAAGTACTTGCATATAGTTTGACAGCTAATATTTAGCGCTGATGCTGTTCAAAAACTGAGGGTGCTGATACTGCAGTGATGCTCCTGGGGATGGACAGCTCAGATGGTAAATCTAAAGAAGACTTTACATTGCATTAGAATGATCTTTAAGGCTTCAAAGTAACATTAAAGTGGTTATATATTCATCACAATGCAGCATATAATATTACAATATATATATATATATATATATATATATATATACACACACACACACACACACACACACACACACACACACACACACACACACACACACATTTTTACACACACAAGTTAAATGTATTCATTTTATTATTGTTGTTATTACTTCTACCAGTAGTATTAGCAGTAGAGTAGTAGTCATTTTCAATATACGAAAGATGTATAATTAAATATTTTGTTTTACATTTCAATTTCGTTGAAGATTTCTGTAAGTGCAGCCCATATATCGATGCATTTATAGTTGTATTTTCTCTCACAAGCCTATCTCATCTGCGTACCATGTAAAGTGCTGACAGTTTACTCTCCCTTACTATAGGGCACTGGAGGCAGCGATGTCAGAATGTCTTCAGTCCAACTGACCTTAATAATGGCCTAATGACAAGGTTGGAATGAAACTTCTAGTGGGGTCCGGAGGAACTGAACTCAACAGTGCTGCTTCATGGTCAATTTGTCTTTGCAGTTCAGCAATGGAGAA
>NC_041709.1:5107829-5125329 GCF_900700375.1 Denticeps clupeoides
TAAAGCACCATCCCCACACACTGCTCCCTAGGCACCTGTCATGGCTGCACACTGCTCACCAAGGGTGATGGGTTAAAAGCAGAGAAGCAATTTCCTTCAGGATTAATAAAGTATAAAAAAAAAAAAATTAAAAATTCTACCACCAAATGTCTAAACTTCTCCAGAATGGCATTGTTTCTGTTTGAACAAATTCTTTTGCATGCATACATACTGTACATGTCTGTGTCAGGCCATAAATCACTTAAACATTGCCAATTTATGTATGTTGCTGAGACCCTGAACACCTAGATTAGTTCTACTTAATGTTATTAGTGGACTAAGAAAACTTCTACATTCAAAAAAGCTTTTTGTCTAGGACTAGGCTTAATCCATGAACTAACTATAGATTTATGTATTTGTAGTAGCAGCTAAGTAAATACATTTCTTCATTTGATCACTCCGTCTTATTTATCTCTGTGCCAACTTTCTTTGCTCTTTCTCTCTTTTTTTGTGAGGAAGAAAGCATGAGGACATTTGCACACTTATAGCTTTTTTGACTCTAGCGCGCGTTCTCCAGGGTGGCTACCAGTACTGTCACATGCTGACTCGCTTTGAGAGCATGCCACATCTGCCCTGGGATGCAGCTCACACACCAGATCCTCAGAGATGGACGAGAAAGCCCCTTTTGCAACAGCATGGCTCTCTAATCACTTTGCTGCTCCTGCTTCACTTCTGAACTGGCTGGCACTTGCTTTCACACCCCATCGCCTCACTATAATTTATTCATTTGCCCTTCCAAGATTTACTGCACTCTGAGTTACCCGATGGCCTCCCCGTACACCCGAGATGAACAGAGTCAGCATGCCTGGAATCGCGCGTAGAGCGAATTGAGGACCTGTGATTTAGTGTCATCCTTTACATTTGTTTTTATGTGGCCGTCTTTACACCAGAGACAGTGCGTCTCCGAGGTCTGAAGTTGTTTTACTTATGGATTTTGCTTGAAGATTGCAATGAAAGACACAACACTGGCATAAATAAAAGACATAATAAATAACAGACATTTTTCTGTAGATGTAAACAATAGCATGCTGTCACCATGCTGTAAGCGGTTTTTATTGTTTATATTTTATTCACATCAGAATACAAGTAAAACTTGACTAATCGCAGTGTGCAATGTTTGATGCGTTCCTTTTCACAAGTTTCATGGTGGCTGAGCCACCTTCGTGGCACCCTTCCGCATGGTGACGTGCCATTTCTTTTCCAATGCTTGCCATTAAATGAAAATGTAGGTCATGTTAGTCACATGCTTCAGGTTCGTGGAAGAAGAAACACAGAGGCAAAGGGGCAGAGTTGGGTGGGATGGTCAGGGCTGGCATCTGACCCTGATCTTATATTCTCAGCTGTCCCACTGCTCTACATAAAAACTTCAAAAAAGAGGCTGTCAGAAGAGGAGACAGCCCTCAGAACAGTTCAGCATGTTTTCGCACGCGGGCCATCGCAGCACACACCAATGGATTATTAGGGAAGTGGGCTGTGTCACCCAAAGCACGGGACTGTAGGGTAATGTACCAGTAAATTCCATTAGCACTCGGAAGATGCGGGATTCAAGCTCCTTTCGCTGCTCCCAGGGGATGGAACGAAAAAGACGTTTTCAGCGTTTTCCACTGCCTCCTACAGTGTGAGGCACGAATGTGATATTAGGTCATACTCTCATTCACCCGGTTCTCCGAACGTGGCTCTGATTCTCAGACCCAAGCCACAGGGCCAAGGCGCGGATGGAGAATGCAGTCGGCTTCAGCAGGCGCTGGAGAGCCCATTAAAACAGCAGCCCAGAGAGAATGTGACATGTCAGCAGATCCAGGAGCGGGCGCCTCAGCGTTTTCAGTGGCGCTGGCCTGCATTGGTCGGGCAGATCTGGGCCGTGTCTCCTTTAAATGGGCTGTCAGCCGCACCCCCTCGGGCTTGCGCTGATTGGGCGGTGGTGTGGAGTTGACGGCTGGTGCGCTAGCCACCAGAACATCCACACCCTTCAACCTCCCACTGTCCTTCTCTGACTCCGCAGGGCTCATCAGGCCTAGATTGGGTGTTTGACATATAAACACACACACACACAAAAAAAAATAAAAAAGAGTCACCTCCATGTTGTCATGGAAACAAAGCTGTCCTAAAAGACATTGTTACTAATTTCTTCCGATTGTTGCAACCATTAGGAAGTGGGCAGGCATTTACTCTTATCCAGGGCGAATTACAGCGTGCTTTCATGTTACCATCAGTGAAGTAATCAGGCATCCAAAAGGGGGTTAAATGTACAAGACCATAAAAGAAATAACTTACTGGATGGATTTAGACAGCTTTTGATACAATGGCCACACCGCTGTTTGTATTCCAGCTCGGACATTGTTTGTGAGATGTTTGCATGCTTTCCACGTGCTGGCCTGGATTTCCTACGGATTCTCCAGTTTCCTCCCGCCATTCTAAAGGCATGTACACTAGGTGATTGACTCAATCGTCTGTAGGTGTGCATGTGTGAGTGAATGGTGTGTGTGTGTGTATACACCCTGTGGTGGGCTGGTGCCACGCCCCCACCATGCGCTGGGTGTCCCCGGATTGGATTTTCGCTCATACTACATTGAGTATCCAACACAGCCATATCATCACAAGTCTTTGAACGTATCACCATGGTCGCTAAACTTGGGTTTGCGCCAAAGAAATCAGCGAAGTTTTGAGAAAGTGCCCTGAATGGTGAGAGGGAAACACTGACAGGTTGAGCCACTGTTTCAGCAGGCGTTTAGGAGGAAAGATAATGCATGGTGCGACTGTTGAGAGAAAAAGTGACGCTGTCAAACGTTGTATTTGTGCAGGAGTTAGATTTCATCCCGATAAGGGCAGGCATGGAGGAGGGCCAAACATATGTTCAAAGCAATGGGAACAAAAGCAGTGACACGTTAGCCTTTTCACGGAGATGACCTTTCCACAGCTCCTGGCCTGGCTCCGCCTGCTGCTGTCCTTTTGTCTGCCAGCATGCCCCAGGCCTGGCTCAACCTCAGTGCTAGAATTTCTCCTCATCTCACCAAATCTCCCTTGACTAAATGTCAGTATTACACATTTCTCTGCTCACAGTGAAGGCTTTAATTAGCACTTGTGTGTGTGTGTGTGTGTGTGTGTGTGTGTGTGTGTGTGTATCAAGATGGAGAAAGAGAGCGGAAGCGTGAGAGAAAATGTGGCTGCCCCTTGCTGTTTATGCCCCTCCCTTCCCAGTGAATTTCTCTACTCCGTGTCCTGCCTGACTCGGGGCCATCATGAGGCCGATGGTTGCAGACAAGCGGTGCCGGGTGAAGAAAGGACGAAAAGGCGCGAGAAGAAGGTGCGAGAAAGATGGCGAATCCCCCCGTGGACTGGCAGCCGATCTGGAAATGTGCAAAACAGCTGACGTGCGCGCTCACCACAGGGTCAAGTTGACACAACTTAGGCCACGAGGGAAGCAATCCATGCACATGCCATCATTACTTACATCCCACCGCTTTTACATAGCTGAGCTGAGACTGGCCACAGCAGTCTTCCCCAGATGACATTGAAATATAAGAAAATTCCGTACATCTCCCCATTTTTACCTGATTCACGATGTGTATTGAAATTGGCATGATGCTGTGCTCCATACAGAATGGTCTGCTTCAGTGCTGCAGCCTTTATCACTGTCTCAAATGAACATTATGTGCCCACATAAAATTTTAAAGCAGCTACAACCCTAAAGGTCTAGGGTCGACTGCTCCAGGATACAGCGCTATGATGGTAATGTCAAGTAATAAACACGCCTCCCTCATGCATGCATACGCACACACACACTTACCCTAGGGCCCCAAAAGCCCTTACTATAGTATCAGCGAGAGGTTTAACTTCACTCAGACGAGAAGTTGGCCCACACGCCTCCTGGCCATCTGCAGTATGTAAACACCCACCACACACAAGTAAAATACGAGAGTCAAAAAGAAAAAGGAACCCGGTCGGGGATGCTGAAATATCACATGGATTCATGTAGACCCATATTTAAGTAAATCGATGCAGAATAACGGCATTAGTTCGTTCCTCTGTCTCTACATGCTCTTTGTTTGTTCTCTTTGAAACGCCTTCAGGCAACTGCTGCAAATCGGCTCATAGTTGCAGCATTAATTAAAGGAAATTTCACAATCGCTCAAATGAACGTGTCAAAAACAGCATGCGAACACAATGAGGGAGTGTTGCCAAGCAGCTCAAAGTCTCAGCTTAGAAGACGTGGGGTGCGGGATGAGAAGGCTGCAAGGGCACAACACTGTTGACACACACACACACACACACACACACACACACACAGAGAGAGGATTATAGTCCCCAGTCCCACACGAGCCTCGGACTGGTTCTGGACTGGTCTCCTCACTCCGGGGGCTGCCTCTAATGAAAGCCGGCGTCGGCCCTAATTAGAGCCAATGCCGTGGCGCGGGGCATAACGAGCTGATGAATAATTAGAATTGGAGGGAATTGTGCAGCCAGGGTGGCAAATCTGGAGGGACAAGTGCTGAAAACAAGGCGAGCGGCATTAAGTCCACAGTCAGTCAAATCTGTGAACTTGGCCAGGGGCGTTAACACTAGGCCTGTGTGAAAAGGGGGGGAAAAAACCCACAGCACTGGTGGCAGGCCGTGGCCCTTCCACGCTCCTGCGGGGTATGCAGGGAGGAAATAAATAACGGGGCTAGCACTAAACGCGTGCATAAATTGTCAGGCGATGAATACGAATTCTGCCTTTTATGGGAGTTGCGAGGGGTCCAAGTCGCCTCGGTCAGCAGCATGTGGCTTGTTCCTCACAAGCACATCTTTTAAAAGTGCCACAGTGTCATTTGACATTTATCTATACATTAGTTAGACCACCTCGTGGCGTGTTTTCATGCTCATCATATCAGCTAAGACCAGCGAATGTACCAGCTACGAGCAGGATTGTTTTTAGCAAAGGAATTTGTGACATTAGCAACAAAAGAATTATCTTTACAATTTGAGTTTTGCTATGAATGATAGCATTAGCTTAGCCCAATCTAGCGTGGAACATCTGCACACGTTTCAGGAAATGTGATCCATGTCTTGGAGAAGTTCTCATCCAAAGCACCAGGAATAAAGGTCACGGCTGACTCCTGGGTGTGCTCACAACAGCAGTGTGAATTTTAGCACAGTCTTGGTGTGCTGTGCCTGCGCAGCTGCACTGCTTCTCTGTCACATATAGCTCCTTTTTTAAAGGCGGCAACGCTTTGAGCAGTTAACGTCGGCCAGCAGCCTCTGCTTAGGACATCTGCAATGGATAGAGCAGCGTGCCCAGCTGCGCAGAAACAGGGTGCGGTGACTGGGCGGCTCATGGGAAGGGGCTTCTGGGTAGTGAGTGACACACATTTTCCCTTGCTCCACATAATGTGATTGTTCATTATCGGAGAGGAAGCTCGGGGGGGTGGGGGGGATCTCTGGCGTGGACGGACTACAGGCCTCCTCTGAGGATGGAGCCTGGAAGGTCCCCCCCCCCGGAAACAGAAAAGATGGACCTTAATTAGTGCTGGCCTTCCCCAGTCAACAAGGTTGTTCAGCTCCCTGGGTTATTTAACACTGGTGGCCCTCTTGCTCTTTTCTCTGTGAGCGGAGCTGCTCTGTTTCGGGCTGAACCTCAGAAGGCTACGTCCCTGCACCTCTACCCCGGTGCAATTGGGATTTTTTTTTTTCTGAATTTCTTCAGTGTTTCTTCCACTATTTGTGAGTACACTCGATGTTTTGTGAACTTCGGAGTGCGGCTCTGTGCCCTTGGCCATCACTGTCTTGCATTGCCACAGCTTTAATGAAACATTCAAGGTGTTGAAAGTGGAACGGCATGTAAAGATAAATTATGTGTAGAGTGCTTTTTATGACACTAGAATCATTTAATGTCGTCCATGGACAAAATAGTGAAGGCCAGTATATATATTCAATTTGTTATTTTTTCCTCCCCTTCTTCTGGGAACAGAGAGCTTTCAAAGGAATGCTCATTTAATGAACTTACAATACACCGCGAAGAAGACAGGCTGCATCCAAGGTCAACAATGGCAGTCAGATTTTTGAAAACTGGTTGAAGCAGACCCCACTGCATATGCTTAGTGTTCTATGAATCTGCTGCCTCCTTCCTCCTCCTCCTCCTCTAGACTAGCCACCTTTGTTTCCTTTGCTCCTCCCTGTAGTATTTTTTATTTTTTTTACCATCCATTTCACTCAATTTCCTAAAGCTTTTAAAAATGTGCGTTCACATATGGGCGGCCTGTTTGTCTAAGATTATACTGCCATTACACAATTACTGCACAAGAAAACTTATGGTGCAAAATAATGGGCTTTTCTTGTGCAATATGGAGCAGAAAACAAGCAAATCATGCCAGGCATAAATAAGGACATCTTTTTATTTTTCAACTCATTAGAATATAATGCATTGTTTGGGATTCCTATCAACATCAGCAGTCAATATAGGACAGGAGGCCAAAAAAAAAAATGAATCCGTGCTCGTTAAGCCCACCTATTAGAACATTAAGGGGTGTTCTTAATAATAGAGACATGCCTCAGAGCTCCCCCGCTCCAGAAGAGGAAGGGATGTTTTTTCTTCTGTGGCACGGCGTAATATCATTAACCGGCCCGAGGACTGCGCTCAGTGTCTCACTCGCTACTTCTCGTCCTTTTCCACATACATTAGTGTCCCCATGTCACGTTTCATGTGTAGTCAAAGGGAAAACGCGTTGGTTCCCATGCTGAATGTGGGCTAAGGGTAGAAACTAAGGCCTTAGGCAATCAACAGAAAGCTCAATCCTGGCATTAATGCTGATGAGTACTGATCACAGACCCTGGTCATTAAACTAATAAGACTATATTTAAATTAAGTTAGGCTGTATTTTTTTCTTCTTATCTTTTTTTCCCCTTCTATTTAACTGATGCGTTGAAACACAACAGCTCCTACTTGGGTCAGAAGACTGCTTTGTTATTTTTGTTAGCTAATTAGATGAAGCGCCCATTTCTAATAATTATCTATCCCATGTCAAGCGTAAAATGTATTTTTCAGTTATCTATGCTTTGTCTATATTAACCTTTTGTTGTCATATTAGTAACATCAGTATTTTCCTCATGCCGACTTTTAAAATATTTTTTCAAAGAATCACTGACATCTCACAATATAAGAATAATAAGGCAACATTGTTCACTGCTTCAATTAATGCAGTATATGTGAAGATAAAAATATATGCATTTTAAAAGTTTTATTGCCATTTCCCTCACTATTGATGTCCTTTGTGTTCCATTAAAATAGTTGTTTATGCTGTTACTAAACATTTTTACAATTAAAAATGCATATTTAATAAAATATTATTATACAAATATTATAATTCATACATTTTTATTAGGGTGTCTTATGGTATTTATTTATATCATACTGAAAACCAACACACATGGCAAAGTGCTCACAGTGGGTAGTAGTTTTACTCTTCAGCATTTGTCATGCATTTGTGGTTGGATTCTGGCAGCATGTCTTCAGGTGGCGTGGTGAAAAGGTCTCTCTATTTGAGGTGAACTTGCCTTCTGCAAATAAATGATCGCTGCAGACATCAGCCCCTGGCACAGTGCAGGCAGCAGGGTGCTGCCAGCAGACAGACTCATGTAAATGGCACGATTTCAGTATTCTTATCTGTGTGTTTAGACCTTTTTTTTTTTATGCAGAGGCTCAGTGACTGTGGCTGCACCCAGGGCGGTGGTGGGATTTTACAAGCTGACAGTGACCCTGCCTGAGCTGACGCCGGACCCCCAGTGATGGCGACCAGCACCAGCCGCAACTCCCTCCGCTCCTGACCTTGCCTCCTTGGCCTGCCCACCGGGGGACAGGGAAATGGAAGGGGGTGGTGACCCTGGTGGAGTGCAGCAGCGGTGGATGCTAACGCGCCCTGACGAGGGCTTATTGGAAACATATTCTCCAGGCCTTTGCCACTTACTGCTCTACAAACTGACCTGATGCATCCCAACCGCATGACCTTTTCCAACTGCCGGATTGTTCCGGACAACAACGCTAGATCTGTGTTTACTCACCCGGAGCCGAACCTCGGGGAGGAGAGGAGAGAAGCATATCCTATTCTGGAATGATATGGACACCTGGGTCCAGGGCTTGCAGTAACCACTGTGTCTCAAAAACCTTCATTCCTTATTCACTTCACAAATAGGGCACCGCTGTATTCAAAAGCCACAAGGGTACCACATTCTGCATAGTTATTTATTCTGTTTGCTAACATTAGTATTACACAACTGGCTGTGCAAAAAATATTTTAGAGCAATGACTATTCAGTGCAATACATTATTTTGTTGAGTTGAATTTGAATTGTAATACCAATGCTTCTTATCAAAATGATGAGCTGCTGATTGGATGATCTGCTCAATAAAATCTCACCAAAACAAAAAAAGAACCACTGCCATAAACGTAACCCTTTTATTTCTTCCTGTTATGATTTTTTTTTTAGTATATAAACAAATATTTTAATATTTAACCAGCTGTGTCATTTTTTATGACAATTGGATCTTTGATTCAAATGTACAGAAGCATAATGGATCTACTTATAAAAGAACATTACAGTATATGTGGGTACCTATATTCACCTTTCACACATAAAAAAATAGTCTGTCTGATGCATTTCTTCACAGCTTAAGTTAAAGCCTTAAAGAACATTTTCAGCTGCTTGGTTTTAGCTGTAATGTCTTCAGTCTTGTTTTTCTGTTTTGTTTGTTGTTTATGAGGTCTTCATGCTCTCATGTGAACATATGAGCGACGGGATGTTCATGTGGGCTAGACTACAGTGTCGCTTCACAGCTGGTTACCATAAATCAGACATCTTCAGCTCAACACAGTGACAGATTTACGAAGCATCTGCCTGCATTGCTCTGGTTTAGGGGTAAAATGTAATCTTTTCAATTTGAAGGTGAGAAAAAAACTGAGACTCTGTTGGCATGCCAATTTATAAGCACTGTTTATTTAATGTCATAAGTCAACTAGTTAATACAGCAAATAAAGACATTTTGCACATTTCTGGAGTAATGCATGAAATCATCATTCTGCATCCAAATAAATGTTTTAAAACAGATTGTGGCAAAAAATCTCTTTCCCTGATCAAAAGAAAGTTTTGAAAGATTTAACCACCTCATTGTCCACTTCAATGGATTTGCTGCTCATCTAGTATTCTCAGAGCAAGTCCTAGGTCACAACATAATTGTCCACCCAAAGTCATGAATTTAGTTTACCCCCTGAATGGTGGTGGTGGGCAATTTGACATGCAACAACCAGGTTAAGTGACATATAGTTCACATGGGGGTCAACTTCACCTCGTCACCCCTCCAGACCCCTCCGAGGTCTGCAGCAGACGAGGCATGTTCAACTGCTTGCAGATGTGTCCAGGTCAGTATTTCACTGACAAGCAGCAGGCACGTGCTGCTTTTGATAAAGCCAGTGGTCACTTCCAATCTGCTTCTCCACGCTGTAGCATGAATCAAAAAGGTGTTTATCTGCACCCATTGTTCGTTTAAAGGGATGACTTTGCTTTGTTCTGTCATTCAGTAATGATGTTACTGTACCCTTAAACCCAAAATACCATTGTTCTTCAATGCTCTTTAAACAATAAAAGGTTATTTTTCTGGTGAAGAGCCCCCCTGGAGAAAAGCAATCCCAATCTAGAAAATTGTTTAGTAGTAATGTTTCTTCTTCCAAGGTCAAAGGCCATGCTATATAGGCCAAGGACTAATTTACAGTTATGTTGGTCCAATGATGGTTACAATGTAACCTGATATGCACCTCACCAGAGATGTATGTAATCATTGTGGCTATGTGCAATATTCTGGAGTTGTCCACTGAAGACTTACATTCCTGTCAAAGCTCATGTAGGGGAGACTTTGTTTGCTACACCAACATGGAACGAGGTTAGAAGAGACTAGCTGATAAGATTTAATCATTATTTTACCCTAGACCACAAAGGTAACAAGATGACAGTATTTGGCACTTAATCATGGAAAAACAGCATATACAACATAAACATAATGTACCTGCAGATACTGCACAATCCGTGTTGGTGTAGGCAGTAGCCTTACTGCTGGAAAGCAAACGCAAAAATGGTCTCTAAGCCATGAAAGCCACAACACCCCTGCTGGCGGGAGGCAGTACAATTTTTACAGCAGTTGTAATTTTCATGATGATGCCAGCAGTAATGTTATTTCTATCAGAAGCCATAATGAGATGACCACCTCCACAGCTGGGGGCTACCATATGAGTAGGTATACTTGAACCAGAGGCCCAAAAGCATTTCCTTCAAATCTTACAAGGTACTTATGGGAAGAAGGTCCATTTGCTCGTTTTTCCTTAGTCAGTGACATGGAGACAGCGTTGAATATTTCTTGGGATACAAAATGGGAATATTGATAATCTCTCCCAGTGCATTTCTCAGAGCACTTAAGACAATGAGGACAGGAATCTGAACTGTGCAAAGGTAGGAGGGGGTTGAAGGGAGCCTAAAGGTGATATAGTTCTGTCCATCACCATGTTGTAAAAATCTGTCAATATTATCTTTGCCGGTTGTCTTTTCTGGCCCACATTGCATGATTGTGTGTGCCTATTGATTGACAACTGGCTCCAGAGCCACTCAGGCCTCTTAAAATACCAGGCCAGAGCTTCGGGTTTCACCCACAGGCCTTGGGCCCCCTTATTGTCTGCCTCACTACGGCTGGCTCCAATAGGCCCGCCCCGCTTTCTTATTGCTTTTTCACCCCTTTGTGTTTCCAGCTGAAGCTTCTCCCTACTCCAGGCCTCTTCGAGGTGGAGTTGATGCCGTGTCAAGCATACAAGGTTGGAGCAGAGAACCGAGTACATCAGCTTCTCATGCTTCTTGTCTTTCTCCCCATCCTTCGGCCCTCTTTATGCCACGGCTTTTTGTTAGCATGCGATGAGTTCCTTTTCATGCCAGGCTGTGAATGATCAACAACTCAATCTGCTGCAAAAGGCACTTGAGATATTCAGAAGTGTGTGTGTGACCAAGGTCACACTTCTAAATGCCCTGATATTTTTTCTTACAGATGAATCAAAGAGCAAAATGGAAACACAGCATTTGAAGATACAGTCCTTGAATGCCCTGGTTTCAAATTTGCATCATGATCCAAATCCCTGTCATTTGAGATATGCTTTTGAACTGAATAATTTATTTTTCATATAGATACTAATTTATGCAAATGCATGGATGAAAAACTGGTCCGCATCCTTTGGAAGGCACCAAATTCGAGAACAATCCCACATGATTGCATTAGCCCTGTCTGCGTTTACGAGCAATCGTTGGTACCGCGCACGATGCCTGACTCATCTAGCGAAAGCCTGTAATGAAATTTAGTTCAATCAGAGGCACCGGGCCAGAGGGTAAGAGGTTAGATGAGCATGAGGTCATTCATGTAACCCACCCTGTCCAAAGGGAAAGCCTACTTTTGTTATACAAGTCCAGAGGTCAAGTGGGTCAGAAGGCCAGTGTTAGGGACAGCCATGGCCCCTCTGGTGTCATATATTATGAACCAAATCAAGGCAAGCAAAAACATGTACTTTTTTAAGAGAAAGGGTTCACAGGAGGTCACGACAGCATTATTTCGGAGTCCTTAATTGAAGGAAAAGGAACTACATCATCACCTCCACTCGTCTAAAGGGTCACCATCAACCATGGCCACCTGTGACACCACGTGTAAGGAGCTACACACATCTCAGGGCAGATTCAATGCAGACATCCAATTTATGCGTCCAACTGCACCCCCATATATTTATGAAGATGATAAATGTCTGCAATGGTATGGATCAGAGGAGTATCTGGTTGTTAAATGGCTTAAGTGCTCTTTGTTCACTCTGCCATTACCTCAAATGGCTGATTATACATACATTGCTGATGTAGAGGTCAGATCGTAATGAAAATGTGCTTAGAAAACATGACGAGCAGATGGAGACAAATGCTACCGCACATCAGCGGAATAATGAGGGAGGGCCCGTGCGTATGGGAGAGTGCATGTCCCAGATTCAGTAGACATCGGTCTGCCAAGCACATAACAAATCGTTTTAACGCTAGAACAGCCACTTCACGAGGCAAGCACAGCAATGGTTTTACATCTCAAATTATTCAGTCATTGTGTGCTCCACATCTCTGTGGTTATGTGGCTGTTGTCAAATAATACATTTGGACTTCAAATAATACTTTTTCACCTGTTAGTGTAATTTAATAAATGAGGAGACATTTCCAGCACTTTTTTCAAACATGCAACTGTTGATGCTCTAAAGACCCGATTTTCACAAATATTCCCAAATTTTAAAAAAAGCAGACAGTGCTTGTTGTTGTAAGTATTTCTCGTAATAGATTTATGAAAAAGTAGCACATTGCAAGAGTGGTCTTGTGTGAATAAAGCAATACAATACATAAGGGTTCCCTAGTTTGTGAGTGGGAGTAAATATGAAACACCATTCTTTACTTCCTGTGTTTTCTTGGACTATTTATGCACATACTTACATTTTATGATGCATATAAGATTTTCATTGTTGTATTATTAATTAAGATAAAAGATAATAATCAACTGCATTAATTCTAATTTAAACAATCTACTGCAGTTTCATTATTGACATGATTAGCTCAAAAGCACTTGTTTTAGGAACTATTTCACGCAAACACTTTTTTTGGAAGCGTAATGTAAGCTTCTGCAGAAGGATGCAATGGGCTGTGAAGTGATTGTCATAGTGAAACACTGCAGCACAGCACACGGTGCACACAACGAAATATGTCCTCTGCTTTTACCCATCACCTTTAGTGAGCAGTGGACACATTTCGTTGTGTGCACCATGTGCTGTGCTGCAGTGTTTCTCAATGGGAATCACTTCACTTCAATGATGGAGGATTAATGGCCCATCGAAGAATGGTATGGCCATTTTAAACAGCATTATGGGTAGTTCTAATGTTAGATTCCCCCCAGTTGCCCTCTATGTCTATAAAGCCAACACCCACCCCCATGTTCACACTCCTTCCATGACAGTGCTCTTTATCGTTTACCACTGTAACGTTGCTACTTACTGGCCGCTGAAGTCACACCTGCCTCTGCAGGTGTGACAGCAGTGGCAGGCCATAAATCTCTACCTGGCCTTGGTATCAGAAGGAGGCTCATTCAACATCTAAGCAAAGTTTAATGACAGCCATAAAAAGACTTTATGAGCATTTCCTTCTCCGTAACTGAGCGATGGAGACTATCAATCACTTATTGTAAAACCGTAAATACATCACCATGGATAAGACTGCATGATTTCTTCACCAAAGCCCCAGGAGAATTCTCCAGATAAGTTTTTTAAACTTGACTATGAAGGGCTCAGAGAATAATTTTGTCTTAACCTTTTTCACACACACACACACACACACACACACACACACACACACACACACACACACACACACACTCACACATTCTAATTCAATGTGTTTTCTTTATTTTCATGACCACTTATATTGGTAGATTCTCACTAAAGGCATCAAAACTAGATGAGGAGTTTTGTACTTAACAAAAAGTGGAGACCTGGCCTCCACAGTCACCAGACCTGAACCCAATCCAGATGTTTTGAGCTGGACCGCAGAGTGAAGGCAAAGGGGCCAACAAGTGCTAAACACCTCTGGGAACTCCGTCAAGACTGTTGGAAAACCATTTTAGTTGACAACCTCTTGAAGAGTGTGCAAAGAGTGTTCATTCATAGTTTTGATGCCTTCAGTGAGAATCTAACGTAAATGGTCCTGAAAATAAAGAAAACACATTTGATGAGAAGCTGAGTCCAAACCTTTGGCCTGTACTGTACATGTAATATGTCTGTATTTTTAATACTGTGAATTGTTACCTGGCCGGTGTGTTCAGGCAGGTAGTGCAATAACACCCTGGGAGACGAGATTGTGTTTATGGTGGGGTGGGGGTTGTTGTACTGCATCATCCTAATTACCCGGTCAACACTTTGGCGTGTGGCGTGATAAGGAACAGACAGATGACAGGAGGTGTGCGTGGTTGGCTGGAGACAGTCTTATCTGAGGGTGGAGGGAGAGGCTGCAGTCATCACCGGCTTCCTCACGCAAGGCTCCTCTGCGGAGGGAGGGAGGCAGTGGGCAGTGGGAGAGAGTGCGGATGGGTGGGTGGGACGGAGAAAAAAGAGGACAGGGGCCGCGAGTTGTCAGCTGATCACCTGTGAGTCACCAAATCCTTCCCTCCCACGCCCGTTCCCACACGACTGGGTGTTAAAGGGCCACTTCGTTACACATGAGGTCTCAGTGCCACCTTGTGTAGGGAGGAGCGTCTGACGATGGGACGCCGAATGTTAGCCTTTGTACACCTGTGTGTGTGGGTGGCTCTTTTCTCCATGCATTTATGCGACTCTGAATGCCTATTGCATTAACAATGACAGAATGACAAAAATAATCTCCATACATTTGAATTAATTATCTGCGGGGCTTTCTCCGCTCTCTTGTAGTGATGATAATGGTATATTCATTGAAATAAAAGTGGGACAGATTGCCTTGATACGGTCCTCACCACAGTGCGGTCAAGGAACCTTCATAAAAAAAAAAGTGCTTGGGTAAGTGTTCCTGTAAAACACAAAAGAAGAAAGATGGGGGGGGAGGCGGGGAAAAGAGAGAGAGAGAGGGGGGGGGGGTCTGTTTTTATTTATTCTCAGCCGAGGCGCATGGACCAGGGGTAAACTGATGATGATCTATCTCTGTTTGTGTACAGGACATTTATGGGGAGATTTGGGCCTGGCGAGCGAGAAGAAAAAATCCATACGCCAGTGCGGGATGTGTGTGTGTGTGAGTGTGAGTGTGTGTATCATACGGGCCACTCTTCCTGAGCGCTGTCTCTGAGCGAGCAAGCCTCTGGCTCCTGGCTGTCTGCACCGCCGCGGTGGCCGGCATTATTTTTAACCCGCTGTTTCCAAGAGGAAGCAACTGAGGCGCTGGCCTCTGAAGTCCTGCACAATGAGGCCTCGTTCGCTTCCCTCCTTCTCTTCTTTCTCCATTCCCCCGCCCTTCATTCATTTGGTGCTCTTTTTCTTTTATGTACCTTATGTGTTGTACAGAACTGGGAGGCTAAGCTGACAAGCAATAGACCAATTGTACTGTAATTCAGCATCTGATGCTGATGTTCTGCATTCTAAGTCTGTATTTAAAATGGTACAAATCATTTCTGAAATTAATACACCAGTACAGGGCTCACAGTCGACCCCCTTTCCCATTTTGTGACAACTGCGTTGTTCATTAGCACCCTTAATGTACAGCCCTGTTCTGGGTCGGGTTTGGTGTATTTGATGTTGTGTTCTGCAGCCAAGTCCAAGCTCGTTGGGTTTTGTGTGCTGAACAGAACGCATCACCTGACATGGCGGCGTTCGATTCCATTCACGCCCCCTCCTCCTCGACTGTCTCACATGACTCCACGATGTCTAACACACTAATTCAGGCCTTTATCATCTAGCCGCAACAAATCAGCTGGTCCCTGCCTGTGTGCTGGGGTGGGTATGTGTGCGCATGGAGGGCGGGGAGGGGCTGGGGTCTCCAGGGTCTTTAACAGAAACCCCCTTGTGATGGAGGGGCCCTAATCATTCACTGAGAGCACTGGAAATCTGATTGACTCAGCCCCCTAAGACGCTGCGTCTGAAATCAGATTACCCCGTGCCAAAGCCCTGGTTCTCCAGCGCCACAGCTACCTCACAAACGTTCTGGCCTTGAAAACATACACCTTGCACCGGTCGAAGGGAGAGACGATCAACTCAGAGAGCCCGCGAGCGACTGCTGGGAGAGCATTGATGGTAATTAACTCCAGTTCCCGTCCTGTCTGAATCGATGAGATGAGAGGTCGCAGGCGCAAGCTCACGTTGCACCGAGAAACGGCACAACACTTAACGGCCCAGAGCTCTGCGCTCTCATTACGGCCATGACAGGGCGAGCCGTGAGCAGAAATGAGTCACGTGTTCTAATTCCTCATAAGGCTAAAACTGCGGCCTGCACGAGTGGGACCTTGATGTGTTTTTCATGTGAAAGGCTGCTTCGTTCTAAATCATTCTGTGCCTTGTCCTGTCGTGTGGAGCGCTGTGTTAGTGTGCAGGACGTCCAGTTCCACAACTTGAAAGTCAGTGCAGCTTTGTCATGCTGCCATGATGCTCCCAGCAGATAGCTTTTATCTTCTTCACACGCTGGGTGAAGAAACGGCGGTATTTTTAGCAAATGCACGGCGGCCCGTTCCGGCAATTCTTGTGCGAAGTCTCCTTGCTCAGGGGCCCCTCCATTGTATTTATAGACAAAGGTGAAAATCGGGGGGTTGACCTTAACACGCATTAAAAAGGGGGTGGACGGAGAGAATGGGGAGCATGCTGAGGTTGCGGCTGGAGTTAGGTGTGGAGTCGGGTGATGCAGATTCCGGTCCGGCTGTCAGCCAGGACTGGGCAGGACAGGGGGCTCGGCAGTGTGTTGGACAACCGTGCCGGGACAAACAATGAGTTAGCACTGCTGAGCGAGAATCCGCCACTATTTATAGCGCCCTGAGGTCCACATCCCCCAAGCTGCGGCCAGCCCGCTTCAAACGAAGGAAATAATTCCAGGAAGCAGCCAGAAAGGAGACGCTCTCATTCTCAGACTCGGCTGCTCCGGCCAAGATGGTCCGTGTTTGCTTGTGGGTGGACGTGTGCATTGAAAGAAACTTCTAGAATGATTTAATGAATGGTCTATGACCTAAATACTCGGATGATTTTTTTTTTTTTTTTGTAAAGAGGGCCATTCAGTCTGAATTGAACTCAGAGGTTCAGCAAATAATGACATTTATAGATTGAGCAGTGGAACTTGAATGTCTCCTCGACCAAGAAACGGAGCTCGGATTCGTGATTAAAAAATGTCTACAGCTGTGCCATGTGCCGAGGGATAGGGATCCGCATTTGCCAATAAACAATGGTTGCATATTTTTTTAAAAAAAAAAGCTCATGGGATCCATCTTGCTCAGATGGAGGCTGTTTGCCCTGCCAACAATGATGGTCTGTTTCAATCAGATGAGCTACAGAGCATGTTCTTGAGGTCCCCATCGTGACCACTCTCTCCCTACTTCAGGTTAAAAGGTACAGAGCTGTGGGTCGGAGTGCATTCCTCATGTAACCGGTCTTATAACAGATACTGTATCCATTCTCCGTCCCAAAATAAATAGCTCCATCGTTCTATATTGATTTTTATTGCAAAGGACATCTGCGTACAGAAACAGTAAAGAGACCAAAAACTTTATATAAAACTACAGCACAATAAATTTAAAGAAACTGTATCATGTCTGAGAAAGGAAGAACAAGGTCTTGTTTTTATGGGGGGGGGGTTCTCAGACTTTTCTTGGTGGCCATGTCTCATTTCCTGATGTCTGTCGTGGAGCCCTGTTTAATGGCATTACCTGTTGAAGCCAGTTAAATAACAAGCCG